>NC_089848.1:2235000-2535000 GCF_035609145.1 Eleutherodactylus coqui | reverse complement strand
ACATTACAGAAAGATATATGGGAGGGAGATGAACATGTGGAGTTGTCTCTATAGGTGGGAAAAGCAATAATAAAATAAGAAAATCCATAGGGTTTTCTATAACAAATATAACATTAGCCACTGAAAATCTATTACTGAGGCAAATGGATGAAGCAACAATGAGGTAATTATTATGGGGGACTTCCACTATCCAGATATAAATTGGTGAAGCCGAAACCTGCGGATCTCATAAAGGTAAAAAGTTTCTGTCTATTACTAAAGATAATTACCTTACCCAACTTGTACAGGACCCGACCAGAGGTGCGGCCATTTTGGACTTAATATTAATCAACAGACCTGACAGAATAACAGGGGTGCAGGTTGGGGGTCTCCTGGAAAATAGTGACCATAATATATTACATTTTCACTTGTCCTTCAAGAGAGAGTTTTATAGGGGAACTACAAAAATACTAAACTTTAGGAAGGCCAAGTTCAATAAAGTCAGAAATGTCCTTAACTTATTGACTGGGACAACGTCTTCAAAAAAAAGAGAACAAACAATAAATGGGAAATGTTTAAAAACATCCTAATTACTTACCGTGAGCGGTTCATACCTTACAGGAATAAAAGGGTTAGTGATAGGAGAAAACCAATCTGGCTCAATAAAGATGTAAAGGGGCAATAAACAGCAAGAAATATTCACTGAGACAGAAGGGTTAACTGTATAACTTACAGGATTCACTGAGAAAACCCACGACTTGTTTGATAAATAATAAAAATTCACTTTTAATAGGAATATTTAAAAAGTGGAACTCACTATTACAAACACTTAATACACATAGAGCATCGAGAAAGACCCAGGTTGTACCCGTGGGTTTCAGCGACGTGTTCTGACCACTGAAGCAGTTAATCGATTATGTCAGGGTACTGGATTTTCATAAAGTGACAGGGAAATTAATGAGGAACCTTCTTGTGAGAATTAAAGGGGTTGTCCTGCGAACGCAAGTGGGGTTATACAATTTAATGCACTTTGTAATGTACATTGTGCATTAATTATGAGCCATACAGAAGTTATTCACTTACCTGTTCCGTTGCTGGCGTCCTCGTCACCATGGTGCCGTCTAATTTCAGCGTCTAATTGCCCGATTAGACGCGCTTGCGCAGTCCGGTCTTCTCCCTGGTGAATGGGGCCGCTCGTGCCGGAGAGCTGCTCCGTGTAGCTCCGCCCCATCACGTGTGCCGATTCCAGCCAATCAGGAGGCTGGAATCGGCAATGGAACACACAGAGCCCACGCTGCACCATGGGAGAAGACCTGCGGTCCACCGTGGGTGAAGATCCCGGCGGCCATCTTAGCAAGGTAAGGAAGAAGTCGCCGCAGCGTGGGGATTCGGGTAAGTACTATCCGGTTTTTTTTTTTAACACATGCATCGGGTTTGTCTCGAATGGGGGGCCTATTGAATAAAAAAAAACCCCGTTTCGGCGCGGGACAACCCCTTTAAGTCCCTTCCAAGTAGACTAGAGAGAGTCACATTAAACGGAACACCTGTAATACTTTAGTTCCACAAGGGTTTATCGATACTCAAGTCTGTTAGATGGCTGTGGGACGTCGATCCCTGCAGTTGTGTGTGCGTGCTTGTGGATGTGATAACCTATGAATACAGCTCTCAGCAAGCATTAGGGCGTGATTACATGGTAGCTTATGGGCAAACTATATCGGACCCTGAGCACCGAGGCTATTACATTGGCCAATGCACTTATCATCTAGGGCAGAACACTATCTATTCCTATAGACCTAACTGCAGGTTACTTTATAGCTCAAAGTTGCAGCACTGATATAGGAATCCTACTTACCTTAGCTGTCTATATCACTTTGGCTGATTAGCAGAATACCAACTGAAAGCTCCAAGAACAGAGTTATCAGCTCCGCTTGCATAGCTCTTTAGTAGCTAATTAGCAACTATAGACTATGCAAGGATGATCGCTCAAAACTGTCACTCAAACTGTAGTGTGAGCTATTTTTGAGCGATCATCTCTCAGTCTAAATGCACCTTTATATTTAAGTACTCTATAGTGACCGAAGGGACAAAAGGTTTCAATAAAGACTTATGAAAGACCCTGTGAACCCTCCATGTAGCCGGCAAGTCCAGTTCATAGACAAGAGGATTCACTACACGTGTGATGACAAAGAGCCCCACGTAACGCGGCGCCAGCTTCAAAGACGGGACCTTTAATTTGAGGTTTTTAGAAGACAGGTATACCTTCTGCCCTACGCTGTAAGGTCCAGGCATTAACAGACTCCTCCCACTACGCAACTGCATACGATCCCCCGTAGCTTCCAAGTTTTTCTGTACCTCTTTCCATACTCCCTGCAGCGTATCTGTGGTGACGTGAGCTGCAGGGCAGACAGACGGAGTAGGGATCGCTGTAAGGAAGCGAGGATGCTGCCCGTATATACAAAAGAATGGAGACACCCCAGTGGAAGAACAAGTGCAGTTGTTCAGCGCAAACTCTGCCAATGGCAGGAACTCTGCCCAATGATGAGCCTTTTCGCTAGCAAACAACTGTAAATATTGCACTAAATCTTGGTTCTTCCACTCAGTCTGACCATTGGTTTGCGGGTGGAATGCTGAGGAGAAGGAAAGCGACGTTCCCAGGTTTCTGCAGAAGGCTCGCCTGTGAAAACCAAAGAGTGGAATTCGTCAATGACTCTGAGACGCAAGGTCTCTGGCACAAACCATCTGCCCTCCAGTACCCCCGAAGGAGCGTCCTGCTGACAGTTCTGTAGTTGAGGGACAAGGTTAGCTTCTACAGCTGCCACCACCACCCCAGGTGCCAAGATATTCTCAGGAGTAACTGCCTCACTTTCCGGCAACCCGAAACTCCGTGAGAGGGCATCCGCCATTCACATTCTTTACTGCCGGAATATAAGTCACAACGAAATTAAACCTGGCAAAAGACAACACCCACCCGGCTTGACGAGCGGTGAGTCTTTTAGTATTGGTGAGATATACCAAGTTTTTGTGATCGGTATACATGGTAATAGGGTGTCTAGCTCCCTCAAGATGGTCAGTTTGATCGCCAGTAAATCACGGTTACCCACGTCATAGTTACGTTCTGTCGAGCTAAGCTTCCGTGAAAAGAACGCACATGGGCAATATCTGGATCTCCCACTGACTTCCTAAGACAACATAGCTCCTGCTCCTACCTCAGATTCATCTGCCTCAACGAAAAATGGTCGCCACGTGTCCAGCTGTGCTAACACCGGGGCAGTAGTAAATGCTCTTTTTAGACGAGTAAAAGCCTCTAGAGTCTCAGGCCACCATCTTCCCAAGTCGGCCCCTTCCTTAGTAAGATCGGTCTAGGGTTGAGCAATAACTGAGTAATTCTTAATGAACTTTCAGTAAAAATTCGGAAACCCAAAAACCACTGGAGAGCCTTAAGGTTATCTGGTCTGACCCATTGGGAGATTGCTGGCACTTTATCAGACTCTATCTGAATCTCCGTGGGTGAAAACACATAACCCAGGATAGACACTTGTTTGGTACCAAATATACATTTCTCCAACTTGACAAAAAGTTGATACTCACGCAGACGGGTCAGAACCAACCTCAAGTGCCGCACATGTAAATCCCAGTCTGGGGAATACACCAGAATGTCATCCTAATATATGACCAAAAGACTGCGTTCTTAAAACCCTGAACCACAGCGGGGGCATTACAAAGTCTGAAGGGCATAACCAGACATTCAAAATGTCCTAACGGGGTGTTGAATGTGGTCTTCCATTTATCTCCTTTTCGAATGCAAATTGAATTGTAAGCTCCCCTTAAGTCCAGTTTGGAAAACCAGTGGGCCCCTACCACCTGACCCAACAAGTCCGGAATCAGAGGTAAGGAGCACTGGTTCTTCACTGTGATTTTATTCAAGGCCCAATAATCCACACAAGGCCTCAATGTCCCGTCCTTCTTCTCTACAAAGAAGAGACCTGCCCCGGTAGGGGACCTGGATCGTCTGATATGTTGTTTGGCCAGAGACTCTGAGATACAGGACTTAAGGGCTTCGTGCTCACGCCTAGACAAATTGAAAATGGCTCCCTTAGGGATGGGACTGTCGGGGATTAAAATTAATACCACAGTCCCCCTCCCTATGGGGAGGCAAAGTCTCAGACAGTTTCTTGGTAAATACGTAATAAAAATCAGACAAATACTCAGGAATAAGTATGGTATCTGCTGAACACACGGATATAGTAGCTAAGTGACTATGGCAGGACAACCCCCAATGTGTCAACTCCCGGGTGGACCAATCAAATCAGGGATTGTGCAGTGCCAGCCAGGGCATACCAAGCACTACATCAACAGACATCCTTTCCATTACCAAGAACGACAGATTCTCAGAATGGAGAACCCCCACTGTGAACTGTAGAATGGGAGGCCTCCATTGGACAACACCTGCGGACAGAGGAGTTGAATCAATACTGGTAAAGTGTATGGGGGACTTTAGCGCAGAGAATTTGGTTATCAGGGGTCGGACGAAATTTAAATTAATCAGATTGGTGGCAGCACCCAAATCAATAAAGGCTGGAACGGACTGATAAAAATTTTATGGGAGTTAACCCTTCAGACGCGGCAGCTGTGCAACATACATACAGAAAATAGACATGACAGATTTGCACAGTGCATCTACATAAGACAGAACATGTATGACAATTATGGAGGGGTCCAGAATGATGTTCTGGGACACTACATGACTATGTTGGGTCAAGCATCTCATCAACTTCTTCTTCATCATCTTTCTCCTCCTGTGTGGACTCTATGTCATCTTGAACCCTGGGAGCCGCACTTCCGTTTCCGCATCCTCTCACTCACTCACATACATACATACTAACGGACAAGTGGTCATTAGTAGTTTGATGATCTGTTAGGGACAGATATTCTACAGAGGATATATTGCTGCTGGTGTGACATCTTGTATACCAACAGAGAACATAAATAGGGTTCTATTGGAGGAGCAGAGAAAGAAGCTGCATCACATTTATATGTGAAAAATGAGCAAGATAAATGATGGCTATATTACTGCTCCATGCGGTTTATGGGGGGTGGGGAAGGGTGGCGACTGCTTGGGACCCCCTCTATTTCCCAGAGCAGAGAGATGCTCAGTAAGAGCAGCTCTCCTCCTGCCTGACCTCCTGCCATCCTGTTGTTACAGGACAGCCATTTACTTGAATTGTAGTACTAGATTGCCCTTGCAGCTGGGATATGTCAGGTGGAATGCGACTTCCCCTGGAAAAAAAGCTGTTTGCCAGCAGTGCCAAAGCTGGACTTAGGGCGATCTTAGCACAACCCATTTGAAGTGTAAAGTCACATTTAAATTCTATTTTCAATTAACATGTAGTAAACTTAGTAACTAATTACATTAATGATACTGCAGGCTCCTCTTCTTGTATCTTTCAGTATTCCCTGCAAGTTCAATGTCTGGCTTCCGTCCGGACAACGCTACTCGCCTGCTCCATTTGTACTGCAACACAAGACCTCCTGATACCGATGTCTAGCTTCCGTCCTGACAACGCTACCCGCCTCCTCCATTTGTACCATGCACAAGACCTACAGTTACCAACTCCTGGCTTTCCTTGACCATTCTCCAGACCTGCAGCTACTACATCTGTGGCTCCAACCCCAGCGCCAGAAATGCTACAATATAGATGACTGCATAATCAGGTCATCGGAGCAAGAATTCTTCATCAGAAGCCCCCAACACAGGTGCAGAGTGGACACAAGTCCTTTTGGGATGGCATGGAAATAAGGTCTGGACAAAAAGTTAACTCTTGAAAGTCTGAACTCACTTTAAACGAGGCTGGAAGTTTCACACAACAGAGTTGAACAGGCTTTGTGGTTACTGCCTCTCTTCTACACGGAGGGCTCAGTCTTGCAGTTTTACCACGCAGTACGGTGACTCATGGCGGTCACTCACCAGTAGTGTTGAGTGATTATTGGAATATTCAGTTCTGGAGTGTCTGACCTGATTTACAATAAATAATGACAGACGATTTCGACTCCCATTGAGAGTGTGTGTTCAAATCTGACCAAGGGCAACATCTGGATGGGTTTTTATGTTCTCCTTGTGTTTATTGTTCTTGTTCTTCTCCCTCTATAGAGCATAGCAGATAAGTGTGGTGGTTCAGTTGCTAACACTGCTGCCTTGCAGCACTAGAGTTCTAGGTTCAAATCTCTCCAAGGGCAACATCTGGATGGGTTTTTTCAAAGTCCATGCAGATACTACACTTGATGTAATTTGAACCTAGAACTTCAGCACTGAAAGACAACAGTGCTAACAACTGAGCCACATTCATAGAAGGAAGTAACCTCCTCTCCCTAACTTTCACTTTTATTTGTGATATATTGTCTAGTGCTTTTTGATAAAAACACTATGCAAAGTACAGCAAAATACTTCTAAGGACTCCCGTCCACGGGCCTGCATGGTTCCCCCATACAGAATGCTGCAGAAGATTCCACCCAGCCTGCAGACATGAGGCCAGAAAGTACATTATACTCACCTGTACGGACGCTGCGGGTCTCCTCCATGATGGCCGGATCTTCTTTCTTCTGCATGGTGGATGTGCTCTGGACGCCGGTGGTGTGCCGGGTACATGCTCTGTGCTGTCTTTTCCTTTTTTCCCAACTCCTGCTTTCTCTGCGGTACGAACACAGTGGCAGCTGTGGATGTGCCGCGGATCCGGATGGCTTCCATTGACTTCAAAGGAAGCCGCGGGAGCTGTCCGTGCGGGAAAACCACACAAAAATGGAGCATGCTGCGGTTGTTTTCCCGTGCGTGCGATCCACATGCTGGGGCAAAATGACATCCGCAGGTATTCAATTACCTGCGGGTGCCCAATGATTCCCTATGGGCACGGATCACACGTGCGGGAGACCCGCACGTTTTTTAAAATGACATTTTTGCCCATGGACATTAGGCCTTAGAGTTTCACAACTCGCTCTATAAGGAACTTTAATCTGAGTACTTGTGCTGGTTACTGGCAAGAAGCGGTAATATAACAAATATAGATCACAGACGATCCTGATGACTGGGCATCACTAAACACGCGGCATTGGACCTCCACACACAAAACTAACAGAAAACTAAGTATCACTCAGAGTCCCGGCCCGGCATCAAACAAGCAGTTTATTACAGATGTTTTTGTTTTTTTTCAAACGTACAAGTTTTATTAAGATTTTCCCACTTTTCCAACAATTCCCACCTTGGGGACAATTATACAGTAATACAACATGCATATAAAAAGAGAGAATACTGTCACAATCAGAAATAACTGCAGAAAATGTACATCTATAGAACAAGCCTGAAAGCGGCCCGACAATACCTGAACACAGAAAACACTTAAACAAAGGAAAATCACACAATGAGCCATTTACAAGTGTGGTGGCCCAGGGTTAGTGGGGCCGCTCCATAATGTTATATGTCTGTCTTGTCAGTGTCTTATGTGTAGTATGCATTTGAGTTATGTGTATTGGCACCTCTGCAGCACTGAATTAGTTAATGTCTGGGTTATGTCTGGAAAATGTATCTCTTTGTGTGTCATGTGACTGTTGTATATATGTGTTTGCAAGATGCAGAGCAAGGGTCTTCTGCCTTCTTGCAAAAGTCTGAGTAGTCTAAGCCTGCGAGTTAGCTGCAGTCAGTCCAAGTCTGTGGAAGTCAGTGAGTGAACCGCACAGACACTGATTGGTCTTTGTGTGGAGAGAATGGAAGAAGTCAAGCGATTCCCTTCTGCTTGGCCTGGGCCCAGTCTACCCAGGATGTGCCGGTGCTACCACTAAGCACTGAGTGAGAGAAGGACCGCTGCGCGGCTAAAGGAGAAGACAAGTAATGCGAGTGTGGACCAGTAGAGAGTGAGAGATGTTATCTGTTCATGCAAAGATGATCGCTCAAAATTAGCACAAAACACAGGATGATTGACAGTTTGAGCGATCATTCTGCATAAGCTGCCGTCCGAACAATGGAATTTACATAAAATCATCGTTCCGCCTGAAAAGCAAATAATGGTAGCATTTACACGCAATGACTATTACTCAAAAGACATCGTTTGAACGAATTTTGAGCGATAATAGTCCCGTGTAAATGGGGCATAACGTCACTCCAGGAAACAGGAGCACAACCACAACACTACAAAGAGCCCCCAAAGAGAGACAACTGCAACAAAGTCATCATTGTCGATGCATGATAGTGTCCAGGCTGTAAAAACAGCGTAACATGTTGCATCCCGTAGAGAACCTTCTTCTGCAGCAAGAAAAGGATGAAAGAGACAGAAGAAGATAGAAACTGACAAGAGAATGGAAAAGAGGTACACGAAAGGAAATAAGAGAAGGGGAATGAACAGCGGGAGGGGGGGGGGGGGGGGTGATCCCACAAGGCACACACCAGACTGAAAACTGAGAGGCAACCAGGGGTCAAGCTAAAAGATATATATACCTGCCAGTTAGGAGGATCGCCTTGGACTGGCAGTTGGACCATACAGCATGGTGGCTCATGGCGGTCACTCACCAGTAGTGCTGAGTGAATATTGAACTATTCGGGTTTGGGCTGAGCCGATTTCCATGGGGATTAATTCTAATGGCAAGCATCAAACTTGTCAATGCAGCACTGAGGCGTAATAAATAATAGAGCTCGGCAATATAAGTAGTGAAGAATACGTATTTGGGGGAAATCTAGAGTATGAATCACAGATCGCTTTTTGTGCGTCAATTTGTATTTTACATTCACTAAATGTCCACTTAGATGGTAATGAATCTTCAGGAGACGGTGGCTTCTGGTGGACAGACATTCCTCATCGTCTTCTTGGTGAAGTTCTGCTCTTATTAACTGCTTCTCCCATGTCAGAAGATGTGAGAAAAAGAGGTGAAAAAGAAGGGTGGAGCGAGACCCGGTGAGGGGGGTGGAATATTCCGGGAGTACAAAGTGTTTCCAATGATGGAGGTGCTGCCAACCAGATGACGCTCCACCAGGGCGGGCGTGAGGATAGCAAAAAGGATGGGGAAAAAAACTGGTGTGGGAGCGCAACCCTCTAAGCTACTAGAAGATAAAAGGTCCAACATGTGATGTGAAGGCACTTCTTTTTTATTATTTCACAAGATAAAAACCAGCAATTGAAAACGCGTTTCGGGGACGAGCCCCTCCATCAGTTCGGCTTGATTGGACACAACAGGATACCTGGGGGTGACACAATCTCAAAGGTGTTTTGGGTGTGCCAGGGGTCCTTCAGCATCACTTCTTTCTCCCCTGTCCCCCTGTACATACAGGACCTCTGGCACACCCAAAACACCTTTGGGATTGTGTCACCCCCATGTCAGAAGATATCCATGTTACCAAGATATGAATGGGACAGCGCCTTGATATACAGGAACTGAATATCTGAGGGGGGACGTGTCCGCTGCACTGCCGGGTTCCAAGTAGGAGTACAGCCCGCTTCACCTCAGAGTCCTGCTTTGCTTTTCTGTAATCTGATGGTATTTCGATCCGGCGTAGATCCGAATTATGGTGGTAATGAGGAGAGCCGTGCGGGAGTGAACGCTCAGATATTCAATATGGGCATATAAGAAGTATATAGGCAAAAGATGGCATGGATGACGGAACAAGTCACCACGCCATCTAACATAGGGCGCATGCGCCAAGCGTGTGACCCATCCACTGGGTGGAACGAGTCATCAAGCTGTGTGGGAGACGCCAAAGTAACGTCACACCAGCGCCATGTGAGCTGCCCATGTGCTGATGGTGAGGTTCATTGTGTATTAGATTTACTATAATTATGTATGATTCTGTATATGTCCCGATGCTCGAGAAAGACGTGATTTATGCGCTGAAACGCGTGGCATCCATTTGTCTGTTACTTTTATTAGCTATATTAAATAAACCTTGATGTTTCCACCCAGCAGCTTCCAACAGTCGCAGCATATCCATGTTGGGGCGCCTTCACGACACGAGAGTGAGTAAACACGCAGTTTATGAAACCAACGATTTTCAATCATTTCCTTCACATTTGCGAAGTTTTCATTCATGCGATGTTGTGAGCGCGGCGCGTCCTTTCTCTCAGCAATGTGCGATTTTTTTTATCTCCCATGTTTCCCTAAGGAGCCTCTTTTTTATCGCATCGCAAAACATGAACGTGCGATGTTTGTGCGATGCAATGTGTTTTAACATTAGAAAGTCCTATTGACTTTGTGCAAAATTGCCTGAGAAAAACATGCAAAAAAATCCCGAGTGGCAGCGATGTTTTTGTGAGAAAAAGCACCGCTGATGTTCAAAAATCGTGGGACAAAAGACGCAATTTTGTTGCCATTTTCTCACAGCAGAATCCCGATCGCCGCGTGGAGGAGCCCTTAGATCAGAGTCAAGAATGTGAGAGAATCTGCTGAGGTTGGCCTTAATAAGACGTTTCATCTCGGCTCCGAGAAGCATTTCACCTCAGTGCAGAGCAAACAAGGAGGTGAGCGGCGCAGAAGGGATCCTGCTAACGACGGCTGATTGATTAGCCAAACTAAAGGTTTTATTTACTTTACTGCTCCACTTTTCTTGGACCTCGACATTTTTTTGAACATTCCAAAGCCGACTTGAGGTTTGCATTGTCTCACGTCCAAAACTATAAGTCAGTAGTAAAATAAACTGCAGATCAAACAGGCGAGGCGGCCTTGTAAGGTGTCGCCGACCCGCAAGGAAAATCCTGCAAAGTGAACTGTAAGACAATCTGGAATTCATTTCTCTGTTTATCAAAGTGAATGGAGAGAAGAGCTTTTACAACCAGACAGAATGAATCATATGAAGAAAATGTCTGAGGAGCGAGTGAGGACAAAAACAGAATGTCGGGATACGGCTCAGCTCACCGCGCTTTAACCCTACATTGGCCGCCCGCAGTAGATCTGAGGAGTTAGACGCTAAATGTGCTGCCGATTCATGGGAGATTTCCCTCCGATAAACTGAAAGTGTTTGAAATCCTCATCGGTTCCAGAACACAATGAGTGCGCTGATGATTTGAATGTCGGCATCATGTTCTTTGAGCCATGGATGTAGCCAGTGCAGGTCCTTCAGACAGTCTCATTAACTGTAATTCACTGCAGACCCGCAGGTAACATCCACTGCTGAAGGGTCAGTTCATCTTTAGTCCTTCATCGGGTTCAGAATAGCTGAAAGCAAACATCAGAAGAATGCAGAGCCTCCATCTATATAAGCTCGGTGATGATGCAATATATCCCTACGGTATATATACAGTCAGACATGCACTCTGTGCTGCGCTGCTTACGGCACCTAAGCGTTTTGTATATATACCTTGTGTATTCTCATGAAATATTGCTTTTGTACCTTTGTGCTGAAGAGCTAACTGTCCGATACAATGTTGCAGTGTGTTCCTCACCTCTCAGTCTGGAGTGCGGCTCTACTATTCTACATGCGGCTCTCTTCAGGCAGTGGGGATTAGAACATTAACCCTTTGCAATCCAATTTTGGATTCAGGGTTTCCTAGGGGGTTTTCTCTTTCTGCCATTATACAATGGCACCATCTGCTGGCTAAAGCCAGTACTGCAGTATGTGACATGCTGGAGAGGCCCCCGACAACAGAGCAGCCAGTAACCTACAGTAAGAATACCCTGCCGGATGTCTTCTGACATTGGAGTTGTACAGCCTTCAATCAGAATGTCTTTAGACGTCAGACAGTGGATTGGAAAGGGTTAATGTATCTCTAATGTACATCGCCACAACTTCAGACCAAACGTGTTGTGAAGCCAGTAAGAACATTTTTAACCAATCAGAGGGGATAAATAAGGTGAGGGTTTGGATTTCACACCTGCGTTGGGTCAGTTCAGGGTTTCCATCTCTCTGCTCCGTTTTTGGAGGAGCTTCCATTCCCTTTCATCCCGTCGGGTTTCTGGTTTTATGGACGGAAAAATAACGCTGCAGCCTGCACTATTTTCTTTTAGACAGCTTTCTTTACTGTGTGGAAAGTAGGCCAGTGGAGCAACATGTGAAAGGAGCTCGGCATTGGTTTACGCATTATATTAACCCTTTGCAATTCAATTTTGGATTCAGGGATTCCTAGGGGTTTTTCTCTTTCTGCCATTGTACAATGGCGCCATCTGCTGGCTAGAGCCAGTACTGCGGTATGGGACATGCTGGACCCCTGACAACAGAGCGGCCAGTAATATACAGTAAGAATACCATGACGGACGTCCTCCGACATCGAAGCTCTACAGCCTTCGATCAGAATGTCTTCGGACGTCAGACAGTGATGGGAAAGGGTTAAATCCCCTCCAACAAAAATTTTATGTAGCTGAGCATAACATTTGGATGATGATGGATGAGAAATTTTGGACCAAATCTTCCCTCCAAATGTATTTCAGTTCATCAATATTTCTGGGATGCCTTGCATACACAGCCTTCTTCAGCTCATGCCACAGCATCTCAATAGTGTTAAGGTTAGACCTCTGACTTTTTCAACCATTTTTTTTTAATGTTTATTGGGCATATCATACATCACAAAACAAGACAACAAGGGAGAGTCATCAAGAATACTTCACAAAATTAGAACATTACAGTTTCCTTACTCCCTTAAGAGTTTATAATACCCCTTTTTTTCTATTTTAAACAACTTTGGCCGTTATAACAATAGAGACCAAGACTCCCAACCTGGAAATCCTCACAAATAGAACAAACAACCATAAAAACTAAAGCCACAGCTCCATTACCAATATTGTGCGCACCTATTGTCCATCCGAGTCACAGCAACCAGTGGAGAAAAGACCTTTCGGGCTCCCCAGAAGAGAGGAGTTAGTCAGATGCATCCAGCGCAGTATTGGGGTAGTCAACCCGCTTCTCAACCATTCTTGAGTTGATTTGGCTCATTGTCTTTGATACACCTTATTTATTGGGACCTCAGTGATGGGAAGTGTCCAGGCCCAGAGGCAACAAAGCAGTCCCAAATAACGATGCTCTCTCCGCCAGGCTTCACAATTAGGGGGAGGTTTTGCTGTTACTTTGCAGTTTTTCTTCCAACCATAGCATTGTGCATCTTGTTACATCTTGTCTGATCTGTCCGTAGAAGGTTTTCTTAGAGGCATTATGGAATATCTAGGTGGTCTCTGGCAAACTTCAGAAAGGTCAGAATGTTCTTTTTTGGACAGCAGCAGCTTTGTTTGGCCAGTGTTTTTCCAGCAGTAGACACGTGAACAGAGGTTTTTGACATTTTTAGTGTCTTTTGCTATTCCCGTTGTGTTCTCTCACCCCTTCAGGATTGCCGTTGCGCTCTTAGAGTGATATTAACAGACCACTCTTTGAAGATAATTTTTGTTACTCTGTTTTGATGACACCAAAGGGAGACATTTCCGGAACTCTTCTAAGTCTTTAGAAATGCTTTAGGAACGTTTTCCAGCTGCATGCGTCTACAAGACGTCTTCTGAAGGTGTTCCCCATCATGGTGAGGCCTGCTGTGTGCATTTCTGCAATGTACAAAGCACCTGCAAAACCCAACATCCAATCTCATCTCAATTGAAAAACCCTTTGACAATTAGCTCTCGGAGAAGCCATTAACACCGAGGTTCACTTACTTTTTCTCTCTACACTGTAGATGTTTGCTCAAAGTGCTCAAAACACCCTGAATGGTACAACTATGTGCGGTTTTCGATCAGCTTTGTATCACACCAGTAAGAGTTATGTGAAGAATTTTCCAAAAAGAAACAAGAGAAAGTTTAGCCTGTAGTTTACATGGAATTGTTTGCACAAGGCGCCCCCTAGTGGCCTCAGGGTCAACTACAGATTGTGAGGACAATTCCTGACATTCCAATTCACTTATTAGTTTAGCTTTCTTTCTTAATAAACAATTTCAATGAAGGTAAAAAAAAAAGAAGAAAGGTTTAAAAGACTAAATGGAGTGGGTAGAGGAATGAGGAGAAGGGGGAAGAGAAGAAATGAGGCATATAGTCTGCGCATTAATAATGTATAAATTAAGGAATATGCAGGCACCTCCATAAATTCAATTTATATTTTTAACCCCTTAATGACGCTGCCCTTTTTTTACCCATTTTTATTTCCCCCCCCCCCCCCTTTTAAAAAATGGTGACTCCTTTATTTATCCATTGCTGTCGCTGTATGAGGGCTTATTGTTTTTTGCGGGATGAGTTGTATTTTTCACTGGTGCTATTTATTGTACTGTATAATGGACTGAAAAACTTTTAAAAAAAATCTAAGTGGAATAAAATGGAGAAAAAAACCTTACATTCCTCCATCTTTCAGTGCGTCTTGTTTCTACGGCGCACAAACTGCAACACAAACGACCTGGTAACTTTATTCTGTGGGTCGGTACGATTACTGCGAGACCAAACTTATGTGGTTCTTTTTTTGCTGTAACTTTTATTCTTTTTCAAATTTTTTTACAACTATTTTCTGCCGCCATCTTCTACACGCAATAACTTTTTTATTTTTCCGTAGACGTCATTGTGCGGGGGCTTATTTTTTGCAGGATGTCCCGTAGTTTGTGTTGGTACCATTTTTGAATTTATATGACTTTTTGATCACTTTTTATTGCATTTTTTTCTGGGAGACAGGATGACTGAAAAAGTGCATTTCTGGTGTTCTATTTACCCGTGTGGGGTAAATAGTGCGCTACTTTGGTAGATTGGACTTTTACGGATGCAGCGAGACCAAATATGTATTTTTGTTTTGTGAGTTACATTTTTTTATTACAGATATGGCAAAAGGAGGCGATTTAAACTTTTATTACTTTTTTATTGGAGCTTTGATCGCTCCGGCAGTATGATGTGATGCCATAGCATTACATCATACTGCAATCTGACAGGCATTCTACCAAGCCATTCCATGTGGACGGCTTGATAGGCAGTCTGCTAAGGTAGCCCTGGGGCCTTTCAGAATGCCCCCGGCTGCCATGACACCTGCACGGCTCCCCCGATCTCATTGCGGGGGGCCGTACGGGACCCTCAAACATCATTTGGAGGATTTAAATACTGCATTCAGAATTGACAGCTGCATTTAAAGGGTTAATAGCCGCGAGCGACCATGTGGCCAATTGCAGTTAATCCCCGCGAGTGTCAGCTGTAATAAACAGCTGACGCCCGCGCTGTATGAAGAGAGGTCGCCCCGCAATCTCTCTTCATACATACCCCGATGCTGCAGGACGTAAATGTACGCCCTGGAGCGGGAAGGGTTAAAGAGACTGTCAGCTATTTTCAGCGCCGTCTAGGGTTAAGTCTCTTCGCTGATTCTAAATATATCAGATTTCTGTGATTGGTGATAACCGTCACCTCATGTTGAGCCCCCCAGGAGGTGCCGCCACTCCTCGAAGGTCCATTTAATGGCCAACAACTCTGTCCCGAATGTCATAGTTCTGTTCTGTAGAGGTAAACTTTCGTAAGAAAAATGCACAAGGACGAAGATTCTTTAATTCCCCAGCACTTTGAGACAGAACAACCCCCACCCCGACCTCTGAGGCGTCCACCTCAACAACAAAAGGCTTGGACGAGTCTGGCTGTACCAGAATGGGGGCCGACACAAAACACCTCTTCAAAGTCTCAAATGCATGAATTGCTTTTGGAGACCATTCAGAAGAAAAAGACCCTTTTTTCATCATATCAGTCAAAGGTTTGACCCTCTCCGAAGACTTGCGATAGTAATTCGTGAACCCCAAGAATCTTTGAAGAGCCTTCAAATTCTTAGGGCTTAGTCACACGGGCACATCGGCGCCCGTGTTACTGCAGGTATAGACGGCCACACTTCAGTTCGGACGTCTCTCTGCAGCGCCGGAACAAAGAACATGTGACCGGCTTCATTGCCGGTCATGTGTTCTTTCTTCAGCGCTGTGGGGAGTCGTCCGTCTTGAAGTGCGGCCGTCTTCTTTCTGCAGTAAGGGCTTAGTCACACGGGCGCATCGGCGCCCGTGTGACTAAGCCCTTAGGTTGAACCCAGTCCTGAACAGCCCGAACCTTCCCCAGGTCCATCTTAAATCCCTCTGGGGTTATAATATGCCCTAGAAAAGAAATCTCCTGTACTGTGTAAGTACACTTCTTTCTTGGCAAATAGGTCATTTTCCCGGAGAGTGTGAAACACCTGTCAAACAATAGGACCATCATAATCAGGGAAGAAAATAAGCATGTCATCCAAATAAACCAACACAAACCGTCCGATAAACTTCTGGAGAACCTCATTTATCAAAGCCTGAAATGCTGTGGGGGCGTTGGTCAAACCGAAAGGCATCACAAGATTTTCAAAATGACCTTTGGGAGTTGAAGGCTGTCTTCCATTCATCCCCTCTCTCTGAGCTGTATTAAGTTGTATGCAATCCCAGCTTACAAAATCAGCGGGCACCCATTAACCAGCTTAACAAATCTGGAATGAGCGGTAACGGATAAGGGTTGCACTTAGTGATCTTGTTGAGTTCTCTAAAATCCAGACATGGTCACAACAAAGAAGAAACCGGCAGCTACTGGCGAATTGGATGGGCATATGTGTCTCTTTCTCAAACTGTCCGTGATATACTCCTTGAGAGCCTGCCTCTCTGGACCGGACACATTATACATGCGACTCTTGGGTAGCTTGCAATCAGGAATGAGGTCAATAGTGCAATCCCCCTGCCTATGAGATGGTAAATGATCAGCTCCCTCCTTAGAAAAGACGTCAGCAAAATCCTTGATGCACTCAGGTAATTCCTTAGTTTGTACCGCAGAGACATTGACTGACATGCAGTTCAGTCTACAAGAAAGATTCCACTGAACCACGTCTCCCTTTTCCCAGTCTACGACTGGGTTGTACAACTTAAGCCATGGCAATCCCAAGACCACCTGAGTAGGGAGAGACTCCATGACAAATAGGGAGATTTTTGTGTACTCACCGTAAAATCTCTTTCTCATCTCCATCATTGGTGGACACAGCAAAACCATGGGATATTGCCACTGTCAGTAGGAGGCGACACTCAGCACAAAAAGGTGATAGCCCCTCCCGCTGGCTATATCCCTCCTGCCGACACTAGGCTGATCAGTTTGTGTACCAGCAATAGGAACCGCCACGCGGGAGAAAAAAGCAACGAAGGTTAGCGATATTACACAACAGTTACAAACAGAATGTAAATACAGCATCATGTGCGACTTACGGAACCCAGGTCCTGGTCAGGACCAAAAAATGGTGTCACATGGCAACAGAAAAAGATAGGTGGGAGCTGTGTCCCGCAATGACGAGACGGGACAGAGACTTTACGGTTAGTACACAAAAATCTCCCTTTCTCGCACGTGTCATGGGGAACACAGCAAAACCATGGGACGTCCTAAAGCAGTCCCTTGGGGGGGAGGAAAAAAACTAAAAAATGTGCATGTGGTTTAGACTACCGCCGTTTGTAGTACCGTCTGACCTAGCGCAGTATCAGCTGACGCAAAAGTAGGAATCTGGTGGAATTTAGAAAAAGTGTGCAGAGACGACCAAGTAGCCACCCTGCATACATGTGAAGCAGAAGCGCCATTTCATGCTGCCCATAAGGCCTCCACCGTCCTAGTTGAGTGCGCCGTCACCCGAAATGGTAGGGTCTTCCCCTTGTCCAATATGTGCAGAGCCTGCTCCACTGATATGGACAGCCGACACCACCTTGGGAAGAAAAGAAGGCACTGGACGCAGGACCACCTTATCCTAGTGAAATACTGTGATCGGTAGCCTTGCTGATAACGCCGTGATCTCGAAGACCCTACGGATGGAAGCGACTGCTACCAGAAAAGCCACCTTCCAGGTCAACAGACGCCACAGCACACCACCTAAAGGCTCAAAAAGATGAGCCTGAAGAGTGCCCAGAAGCAAATTCAGATCCCATGGCGGAACCAGTGAACAGATTGGGGGAGCAGCATGTGTGACCTCCTGCAGGAAGGTGCGCACCGCAGACCTGGATGACCAAGGACGCAGGAAGAGGATAGACAATCCCTTAGCTTTGAGGGAGCTAAGACCAAGCCCTTCTCCAGTCCGTCCTGAAGGAAGGACAAAAGTGAAAAACACATGGGTTAAACCTCCTCTTTTCACACCACAGGATGAGCCCTCGCCAAACACAGTGATACACCCTCGATGACGAAGGCTTTCTAGCTTTCTATTTATCTCACGCACGCTGTCAATATTTCACACACGCATGTATCTCACGCATGCTGTCAGTAGCTTACACACGCAATTATATCACGCATACCGTCAGTATCTCACGCACACCGTTAGTATCTCACGCACACATGTATCTCACATACACCGTCCGTATTTTATGCACGCCATCAGTATCTCATGCACATCTGTAGCTCTCGCACATCGTCTGTATCCCACACACGCATGCATCTCACGCCATCTGTGTCTACCGCACGCATCTGTATATTCCACATGCCGTCAGTATCTCACGCACGCATGTTTCTCACGCTGTTAATATCTCACGCACGCATGTATCTCACGCTATCTGTATCTCCTGCACGCCGTCAGTATCTCACGCACACATCTCAGACACGCATGTATCTCACGGCATCTGTGTTGGATCAGTGATATGAGCTCCTGGGGAGTCCAGGGTCTGTGCTCTGGCATGGATACCCGCATGACTCCCTCAGGTGCCGTCCCTCCGTTCCCTGAAGAGGAGGAAGCATTATGGAGATTATGGAAAGGATATCACATTTCCAATATAGATAGATGTTTGTGGATTATTCTGCCCCGATGTAACTCATGTCTCAGTTATTGGCGCTGACATCTTACAAGCCTTATCTGCATCCATCAAATTCTCACCGGATGGATTGGTACAGGCTGAGACCTCAGGTGCCAGTTCAGAAGAGTTTTAGTAAACTAACTGCTCTTTTGGTGGATCCGACTCATGTGCTTGTCCAGGTCTGCCGGAGCCGGAAGCCCGCAGGGCTGGTAGGTGGAAGGCAGCATGATAGGGTTAACGGGGAGGAGGGGGTTAATTGGAGAGGAGAATGCCGGGAGAAGGCGGGGCCTAGTAAGAGTGGTTAAAAAGAGCGGCTAGAGCAGGAAAGGCCATTACAGCGAAAGAAGAAGAGGAAGAAAGAAGCAGAAGGTTGAAGAGTGAAGAACGAAGAGCGAAGAGCAGAAGTTACCCCCGAAGTGCCGGCAGACCCGAAGATTCCAACGGACCTGAAGAGCCCAGCGGAAGGCAAGAAAGCGGGAAGACCGAAGATCCGAGGTGCCGGGAGCATCCCGAGACAGCAAGCAAGAAAAAGAAGAGCCCGAAGACCAGCCACTTACCCGTAGAAGATGGAGGCGATCCTCGCGAAGATCCGGGCAGCGGCGGAGGAAAGGGGTCTTGACTGACTCGTGCAGCTCTCCGGTGAGGCCCTGGAAGCAGCGGCGGGGTCCCCATCGGCGGCGGCAGCAGGCCAAGCGGCGGCGGGAGGTGCGGAGGCGGCTGGAGAGGTCCGGGTGGCGGGCCCGATGCTGATGAGAGGAGCGGGGCCGGCGGCGGCAGCACCAGCGGGGCCGGCAAAAGAGCTAAGGCCGCGGAGGGCGCGTGCACCCGAGAGACTGAGCCCCGAGCACGCTCCCTCACGCAGGCAGAGATTGCGGAGTTCCTCTCCAGCCCCCCGACGTAGTAGGCTCCCCCCGGCAACACCAACAGGCAGGGGGAGCAAGGCAGGGAGGACTCCCGCCAAAAGACGAGGTGCGGCGTACAGCGCGAGGCCCCGTGCTGAGAGGGGGGCGGGGCCAAGCGCTGCACAGAGAGCAAAGAGCCTGGAAAGGGTTGGGGGCTGCTCACCTGGAGGTGCATCGGAGGGGGAGCAGCCCTGCAACAGTTCCAGAGATGGGCGGCCCGGAGTATCTCGGGGTCGGTCGACAGAGTCATCCGGAAGGCAGTCAGCGACGACAGAGGTGGCCTATGTTCAATCGGCACCAAGAAGATCAGCGGCGGTTGCGGTCCCAGCGGAGCGGTCACAGACCGGCGTTAGTGGAGTCCAGGAGGAACAGCAATACAGCGGGACGGCGGCTGGTGGGTCCACAGCCCCTACGCAGCCAGGTGAGTTATGCTCTATGTCTGGTGTGTCCAGCAATGTTAGCCGCGTAGCGCATGCGGGGAGTAGTATTGGGCAGTTTGCGGGGGGTAGCGCAGCGGTAGGTGGCGCGCTAGGTGTAGGCGGCGAAACAGGGGCATTGCTGGGGGTTGTGCTAGAGTTGTTGAGGAGGCAGGGGGTAGGCTACGCCCCGTCGCCTGTCACAGCATGGAGCTCGCCATGCAGTGCATCGTCCAGCATGGGGGACGGACCGGGAGGACCGTTGGCTGGTGGGACTGGCGTAGGACAGGCGGTTGGGGTGACACAACCTGCCCCGCTTGCGGGACAGGTGTCCACGGGCGTTTCACAGGCGGGTGCACAATCCACGGGGGAAATTTCCCAAGTGGGGGTGCTGCGGGTACCATGGAGTTAGGTGGGACGGCCGGGGTTGCAGTGGCGGTCCAGACAGAAAAAGACGGGGAGGGGTCCGGCTAGACGATAAGGCCAAAGGCGAGGTCTACGTCTGCTTTGAGGGCCCGTTGGGGGCCCACCTGAAAAAAGAGGTTAGGGAGAAGATTTGGAGGGACGAATATGTAGAGATATTCTCCCTCCTCCCCTTGGAGAAATTTAATTTAGACAAGGGAAATCGGACAGAGTTCAAAAAAGAGGAGGAGGAGAAGCGTAGGTGGCGCCTTATACCCCAGACGTTCGCAAATTGGCTGCAGGCGTTTGCCATTCTAGCGAGCGTAATCGGCGAAAAAGCGCCGGACAATTGCTCCGGGCTTTTTTGCTATATGGACTCAATAGGAGAGGCGTATCGGGTGTACGGGGGGCAGACCTGGCTGCGCTATGATGAGCAGTTCAGGCAGCGTAAAGCAGTGCGCCCATCTATCAGATGGGATCACAAAGATATAGGTCTATGGTTGAGAGTAATTGCCCCTGCGCGTTTCGGTCAGCCCTTTCAGGGCAGTGCCGGGTCGATCGGCTCGGCCTCCAGTTCAGCGGGGGGACAGGGGAGTTCAGCGGGGGGACAGGGGAGTTCAGCGGGGGGGGGGAGTAGGACCGGGTACTGCTGGCAGTACAACGAGGGTCAGTGCAAGTTCGGGGCAACATGCAAGTTCCGTCATGCCTGCTCCCACTGCGGCGCGGGGTCCCATGGAGCTGCTAGATGTTTTAAGAAGGGAAAGGGAAAAGGTCCAGGGGGTTTTACAAAAAGGGATGACCCCGGTGATTCTGGAAGAGATGGTACCTTATCTAAGTAGGTACCCGGATAGGGAGAAGGCGGAGTTATTGTTTAAGGGTTTTAGGGATGGTTTTCACATCCCGCCCCCGGTTCATGGGGTCCCCTTTTCGTTAAAAAATTTACGTTCGGCGTTAGAATATCCGGAAGGGGTGACAGAGAAGTTAATGAAGGAGGTTAGGTTAGGGCGCATGGCGGGGCCGTTTAAAGAGCCGCCCGTGCAAGATTTTGTGGTGTCACCTTTGGGAGTTGTACCTAAGAAGGAGCCGAATAAATTTCGGCTAATTCACCATTTATCATACCCAAAAGGGGCGTCAGTAAACGATGGAATAGACCCCGATGCTCGGTAGTGTATACATCGTTTGATGTGGCACTTCAGTGAATTCGGAAATGTGGTAGGGGGGCGTTGATGGCGAAGGCTGACATAGAGTCAGCTTTTCGCTTGCTCCCGGTAGCACAGGAAAGTGTGAGGCTCTTAGGGTGTTTTTGGGCAGGGAGCTATTTTGCGGATGGTTGTTTGCCCATGGGATGTTCCATCTCATGTGCGTACTTCGAAGCGTTTAGTTCATTTCTAGAGTGGGTAGTGAGGGACACGGCGGCAGTGCAGTCGGTCATTCATTACCTGGATGATTTTTTGTGCGTGGGGCCGGGGGGTTCGCCGGTTTGTGCGAACTTGCTGGGGACCTTGCAATGGGTGGCGAAACGGTTCAGGGTGCCTCTGGCACCTGAGAAGACAGAAGGGCCCACAACTTGTTTATGTTTTTTGGGCATCACTATTGATTCGGAGGCAATGGTGTGCCGCTTACCGGAGGAAAAATTAAGAAACTTGCAGGAGGAAGTAGGTGCAGCGCGGGTGGCGAAGAAAATCACGCTAAAAGGGATGCAGTCACTGCTGGGCAAGCTGAATTTTGCCTGCAGGATCATGCCCATGGGCTGGGTTTTCTGTAGACGTTTGGCGTCGGCAACGGCAGGGATTCAGGCCCCCCATCACTTTATCCGTTTGGGAGTTAGTCACAAGGCGGATCTGGCAGTCTGGTCCGCCTTTTTGGAAAAGTACAATGGCAGGTCGGTAATTATGGGGGAGGTCAGTAACAACGTGGACTGGGAGCTCTATACAGATGCAGCAGGGAGCGCAGGGTTTGGGGCCTATTTTCAAGGTAGATGGTGTGCGGGGGAATGGCCGGAGCAGTGGAAGCAAGAAGGCTTAGTGCAGAACTTAGTACTATTGGAATTATTTCCAATAGTAGTGGCTATCATGCTGTGGGGTAACCACTTCCGGGATAGAAAAGTGAGATTCCACTGCGACAACATGGGGGTGGTGCAGGTAATTAACAACCTCTCGGCGTCATCCCCCCTGGTGGTTAACCTGCTGCGTCAGTTAGTGCTAGAAGCCTTGTCATTAAACATGTGGGTAGTAGCGGTACACGTTCCAGGTGTTGAGAATTCAATTGCGGATGCTCTCTCTCGCTTTCAGTGGGAGCGGTTCAGGACACTGGCGCTGGGCGCGGAGAAGGAGGGGAGGAAGTGCCCGCATCGAATCTGGAACGTGGTAAGCGAGCAGTGGGGGGCCTGATAGAGCGGTCACTGGCTCGGCGGACTAGGGCGGCATATTGTGCAGCGTGGTGCGAGTGGGAAGAATGGTTGAGGCAGTGTGGGGGGGAGCGTTCAGAGGAGGATAGAGTGGGCTTACTGTTGAGCTGGTTGGGAAAGAGCGCAGATTTGGGTCGGTCGGTGGCAAAAGTCAATCAGTTTATAGCGGGGGTGGCCTTCGGGTTAAAATTACGGGGGGTGGGGGACGCGACGAAGAATTTTCTAGTAAGACAGGCGCTGAAGGGTCTGAGGAGAGGGAACGGGAGGCAGGACACTAGGCGGCTGGTATCGTTTGATGTCTTGGAAAAATTAGGGGAGGCGGTTGACGTTATTTGCGGGAAAGAGTTCGAGCGGCAGTTGTTTAGAGCGGCTTCTTCATTGGCATTTTTCGGGGCCCTACGGGTAAGTGAATTGGTGTCACCTAGCAAGATCTTGGGGGGCTGCCTGCAGGTGGAGGACGTAAGGTTGGTGGACGGGAGGTTGGAGTTGCTTATCCGTCGGTCTAAGACGGATCAGCAAGGACGCGGTCAGGTGATCCAATTGGGTGAGGTGGCGGGAGCCAGTATGTGCCCTCTGAGTGCTTGGGAGCAGTATAGCAAAGGGTTAAATGTTCGCACAGGCCCATTGTTGCGGCATGAGAATGGGCAGTTTCTATCGCGCTTTCAGTTTATAGTGGTGTTCAAGAAGGCCTTGGGGGTGGCGGGGTTTAACAATACACAGTTCGGGTCGCACTCATTTAGGGTGGGGGCGGCGACGGAGGCGTCAGTAAGAGGCATGGGGGAGGAGGCAGTAAAGAGAATAGGTCGTGGGGAGTCAGGGCGTTTTAAATCATACGTGCGACCCCACCTGCTTTAAGTTCAAGGCGGGGTCGTCTGGAGGGTGGGGGGGACATATTGGCGGTTTGTTAACAGTAGTACTGTTGTTGTTTATTTTGCAGATTGTCGTCCAGCCTTAGCTTGGATCTTGGGAGACTCCTATGTTTTTTGGGGAGCAGCGAGAGCGGGGGTACGGCCGAACGGTAGGCAATTGCGTTTCCCAAAGAGCGAGGCGGTAGTTAGATGGATGGGGATTAGAGGCATGACTTGGGGCAGCGTATTGGAGGAAGTGGAAAGAAGGGTTAGGTGGGATAGGGTGCCGGATGTATTGGTCATGCACGCGGGGGGAGGAACGATTTGGGAAAAAGGAGGTTTAGGGATCTGTCAAGGGACATAAGGTATGACTGCCTTAGACTTCAAGCGTCATACCCGGGAGCAGTCGTAGTGTGGTCTGAAATTGTGCCGAGGAAAGTTTGGAGGGGGGCGCTGTCTGAGAAGGGCCTAAATAGAGTGAGGGTTAAGCTGAACAAGGAAGTGTCGCGATTCCTGGGAAGCAAAGGGGGGATAGCGGTTCGGCATATAGACTTGGAAAAAGGGGTCGGCAATTACTGGAGGTCAGACGGCGTTCATTTAAACGACATTGGCATAGACTTATGGCTGGAGGGATTGCAGGAGGGCATCGAGCGTGCGCTATTGGTGTGGAGGGCGGCGCAGGCTCAAGGGGGTCGAGCCTCGCTTGCTGTGGTGGGGGAGGGGCCCTTGGAGCCCGTGTAGAAGGTTAGCGGGGGAAGGCAGGGGCTACATAGCCCCTTCCCCCCTTTTGTTATTGGTGAATCGTGGCCTGTCGCCTCCTGGGTTACAGCCCTGATAGTCGGTGGGAGAGGCTAGCCGGCCTCGGGGTCGGGAAGAAACGGCGGCCGGAGGTTAATTGGGAGTGTGGTTGGTCTTCCGAGCCTGCCGACCTGCGGCGGGAGGAAAAGGTTTATGGAGATAGCGTCGCCTGAGTCAGCCAAGTTGCGGCGGGTGACCGGGACAGCTATTTCCTTGTTGGTTTGAGGCGACAGGATATTTTAGAGGCAGGGGGGGGGGGGGGGGGGGGCTCCAAGGTCCTCTTCTCAGGTTTGCCTTGGGGGAATGTTTATAATGTTTATAATGTTGTGATATATTTTAAAAGGGTAAAATGCGTTTAAAATGTATATTAATGTTTGTTTTAATAAATGGCTGCTGTGGCCAAATTTTATCCAACAGATGGTGACGGTGGTCTGTACGGGTAATGGTAGGTGGGGGATGTAAGGGGAGGGTCACAGCAGTGACTACTCCGTTATACCCGGGTCATGACAGCCGCTGCAGAAACTCAGCTTTCTGAACGGCCTGACAAATAGTGGACCACCTCCAAGACAGACATAGGAAAATTGAATATACCCCCTATGATGGTAAATCTGAAGCCAGGATACACACCCCTGGGTCAAACAGTATCCCTTTAGCCCACAAGAAAAATGCTGATTGGGGAACAAGTGGGAGACTTGGTTCCGATGGGGGATTTGCGTGAGATACGTTCTCCAGCAAACACCCCTCTTTTTCCAGTAAAGAAAAGACGCTGAAGGGTCAGCCAGACACCTACCGCATGTAGGCGCTGTGTGCTGTCGGCGCTGCGTGATGTAGGCGCTGTGTGATGTAGGTGCTGGGTGTTGATGAGGTGTCAGTCAGCCACCTACCGCATGTAGGCGCTGTGTGCTGTCGGTGCTGTGTGATGTCGGTGCTGTGTGCTGATGAGGTGTCAGTCAGCCACCTACCGCATGTAGGCGCTGTGTGCTGTCGGCACTGCGTGATGTAGGTGCTGGGTGTTGATGAGGTGTCAGTCAGCCACCTACCGCATGTAGGCGCTGTGTGATGTAGGTGCTGTGTGCTGATGAGGTGTCAGTCAGCCACCTACCACATGTAGGCGCTGTGTGCTGATGATTTGGAAGCCTGCCAACAGGTCACAATTTTACTGTTAATTTTTCTTGCAGAAAATGTCTGTAAGGCCTCCAAAGACAAACTCCAATTCTGCAAAACAAAGGTTGTTCTCCTGGGTCATTGCTTAGCCCAAGGAACTAGGCATCTGACAGAGGAACAAAAGGCTGCTGTCCAGGCCATACCCGTACCTACATCTGTTGCCAAACTCCGCACCTTTCTGGGCCTTGTTTCATACTGCCGCCCATGGATCCACTCGGTTTCCTTTCTTATGCAACCACTCTATGACTGTCTTTCAATTATTCTTTTCTCTCTCACCCCTGAAGCAGCTCTCTAGCCTTGGGTATTCCCAACTACACTTTACCCTTTACTCTTTTCTGTACTGAACTTTCTGGCCATGTGACGGCAGTATTGACACAAAAGCACGGAGGACAACCACGGCCAGTTGGATACTACTCCATGAGGCTGGATCCAGTGGCTCGAGGAGCTCCCTCATGTGTTTGTGCGGTGGCAGCAGTAAAGGCAATGGTTGACAACTCTTCTGAGTTGGTATTGGACTACCCCCCCTAGTGGTCCTCACCCCTCATGAGATTCAGAGCATACTCACACAAGTGCAACCCAAGCACTTATCTCTGGCCTGTCAGATCCGGCTACAATGTGCTCTTTTCATGCCCCCCTAATATTTCTTTTCAATGTTGTACTACCTTGAACCCGGCTGCTCTTCTTCCAATCGAGTATCCTCTAGAAGGCTCACAGAACCTCTGCACAGAAATAAGAGAGAAAAAAGGACTGGATGAGAGCTGTGAAGGCCCTCCAGCCCTTTTAAGTAATTCTGAGGTGATAGCGTTGGAAGCCTCTATAATAGGAGTATGGGGCTTGGCAATATACAACGGACGAGTAATAAATGGAATAGCATGTGACATGGCCAAGGCTACTTCTCAAGTCCTGGACTTGTTGCTTCTAGATGTACAAGGGTTGCATAAAGCCACTTTACAGAACAGGGCCACTACTGACTACATGCTGCTGGCCTTAAATCACCAGTGTGAGGAGTTTGAGGGAAGGTGTGGTTTTAATTTGACTAACAATGCAGAATCTATACATAAAAAGATACAGGAGATACAGAGCATAGTGCAATCAATAAGACAAGATAAGGATCAGGGATGGTGCGATTGATTGTTTGGATCCTGGTTCAGCCTATCTTGGCTCCGACAGTTGTTTGGAATAGTATGCGGGGTAGTGGTCATCTGTATATTACTGTATACAATGTATACCTTCTTTAATATCTCTATGTATTCGATGTTCTGGGCACACCAGAAGGAGTCTTGATGAAACCTTTAGGCCTCATGTCCACGGGGAAAATCAGGCCCGCTCCGGATTCTCCATGGAGAATCCGGAGCGGGTCCCTCCTGCCCCGCGGACATGAGTGCTGAAAATGAGAATAAATAAGAATAAACTTACCTCCCGCCCACTCCGGATCTCCTTTTCAACGCGGCGTCATCTTCTCTCCGTCGCGGCCGGGTCTTCTTTCTTCGGCTCGGCGGATGCGCCGCGGCAAAGGGATGAACCGGAGCGGGTGAGTAAATTCCGATTTTTGTCTCCCGCGGATCCGGACGGCTTCCATAGGCTTCAATAGAAGCCCGTGGGAGCCGTCCTCGCGGGAGACCCGCACGAAAATGGAGCATGGTCCAGATTTTTTCATGCTCCGTTTTTTTAAAAATCACTTTTATTGACCATCCGCGGGTATTTATCTACCCCGCGGGTGGTCAATGCATCCCTATGGGATGCGGATCCGCGGGCAGGAGAAGAGTTAAAATCCGCTGCGGATTTTAATTCTTCTTTTGCCCGTGGACATGAGGCCTTAGCCTAACCAGTAAACAGAAGTCATAACAATGCAATCTGTTATTGTACCCTGTGGTAATCTTGTTTTGTTTTTCTTTGTCATTTTATGTCTGATAAACATTTTGGTTCTGCTGAGTACGGAGACGAGCAAGGAGACTACAGAACGTCTACCTGTACATAAAACACCTCTGAAGAGTCGGTGAGAGTGGGGATCTGGCAGACACAGATGAATGTACCTTTAATGCAGCATCACCAAGAATCTTCAGATGAACTGTTTTAAATGGGGGAATGTTAAGCCTGAAGCTCTGTTAAACTCCATTTAGTCTTGTCTCATACAACACTAATAGAGATGAGCGAGCACCAAAATGCTCGGGTGCTCGAGTCGAGCTTTCTGCGATGCTTGAGAGTTTGTTTCGAGTAACGAACGCCATTGAAGTCAATGGGCGACTCGAGCATTTTTGTATATCACCGATGCTCTCTGAGGTTTTCATTGGTGAAAATCTGGAAAACCTACGAAAGTGATGGAAACGACACAGAAACGGGTAGGGCAGGGCAGGGGCAGCATGCAGGGCTGCATCTCAGGCTCCCAGGTCCCACTATAAAGCCACAATAGCGGCAAGAGTGCCCCCCCCCCCTAACAATTTTTACTTCGGACAAACCCTCATTAGCAAGGCACACCTTAGCTAAGCACCACACTACCTCCAACCAAGCACAATCACTGCCTGCGGGTCACACCGCTGCCTCCTCTTCTGGGTTACATGCTGCCCAACCCCCCCCCCCCATGACCCAGCGTCCACAGTGCACACAAAAGTGTCCCTGCACAGCCTTCAGCTGCCCTCATGCCACACCACCCTCATGTCTATTTCCAAGTGCGTCTGCCATGAGGAGGAACCGAAGGCACACACTGTAGAGGGTTGGCAGGGCCAGGTAGCGACCTTCTGTAAAGGGGGGGGGGGGGGGGCGACAGCCCACAATGCTGTACAGAAGCAATGAGAAATTGACGTTTGATCTTCATTTCAATAAAGTGCCAACCTCCGTCAGGAGCTGCAAACGTGGGCATGAGTTACATAGCTATGGGGAATCCATGTGCCCACACTGTATTCATTTTGTCTAGGTGTCACATAGCTCAATCGACACTGCAAGGGGAAAGCCATCTGCACTCTGCCCCCTACCCAAGTCAGTCAGTGTCTTTGTGCCAGACAGGTAAATCCCCGCAATGGGAAGTCTATGCACCCACAGCATAGGAGGGTCCTAGGCGACCCAAGATATGAACCATGAAGAAATCAGAGTGCCCAAACATGGCAGACTTTCACTGCGCTGAGGACATAGGCCTCTGCACAAACCCTCAGCAATCAAGGGCATGAAGCGGACTTCGATGCTAGTTCAGCTTTGAAGGTCTCAGTAAATCACTTACGTTTTCTTTCACCGCTCCAATGACTGGATTAGCCAGGAAAAAGTTCCGCAGGCCCAACCTGGCGTACTTGCAGTTCCCCCGGGACCTAGGCCTCGGCCAACAGCTTCAGCAATCGTAGGCATGAAGCGGACTTCGATGCTAGTTCATCTGCGACGGGCTCATTAAATCAGTTACGTTTTCTTTCACTGCTCCAAAGACTGTATTAGCCAGGAAAAAGTTCCACAGGCCCAAGCTGGCGCAGTTGCAGTTCCCCCGGGACATAGGCCTCGGCCCACAGCCTTGGCAAGCGCGGGCATGAAGCGGACTCCAATGCTGCTAGTACAGCAGTGAACGTCTCATTAATGCAGTAACGCTCCGTCATCTCCTTTGGCCCAAACGAGTTCCTCAGATAACTGTGGTAACACGAGAGAAAATATATGATGCGCACTGCTGATCCCCTGACCCCAAGCAGGAGGAGGAGGTGGCCTTACAAGGCCAAGTAACCATGACCAGGACCCGTTGTAGCCTGTGTGGGAAGGATGTGAGCGCGCCCTTGGCCAGGCTCGGTGCCAGCAAACACCTTGTGAGACCCAAGGTGCCATGACTGACATAGCAATGGGAAGTCCATGTGCCCACACAGTATTCATTCTGTCTAGGTGTTGGATAGCTCTATCGACACCGCAAGGGGAAAGCCATCTGCGCTATGCACCCTACCCAAGTCAGTCAGTGACTTTGTGCCAGACAGGTAAATCACCGCTATGGGAAGTCTTTGTGCACCCACAGCGTAGGCGAGCTGAAGGAACCCAAAGAGAGTAATAAACATGAAGAAATGATAGTGCCCAAACATGCCAGACTTTCACTGTGCCGAGGACATAGGCCTCTGCACACACCCTCGGCAATCGTGGGCATAGCGCAGACTCCGATGCTAGTACAGCTGTGAAGGTCTCATCAATGCAGTAACGCACCTCTTCTTTGGCCCAAACCAGTGTCTCAGATAACTGTGGTAACATGGGAGAAAATACATGATGCCCAGTGCTGATCCCCTGACCCCAAGCAGGAGGAGGAGGTGGCATTACAAGACACCATGACCAGGACCCGCTATAGTCTGTGTGGGAAGCACGTTAGCGGGCCCAGGGTCAGGCTCGGTTCCGCGTCTCCACCTTGAATTTTGCCTCCATGGGCAAAATCAAACCTTCAGATACGAATATGAGCCAATGAACAAAAGTAAAGCCACAGAACAAAAGTGGAAGCGACAACAGCTATGTGGAAAAGCTAGTATTTTCTGAGACAAGAGGGGCATTTGATAGCAATGAAAAGGATATTCTAGGAACTAAAAGTCAGAACTCCTCATCTCAATCTGAAATATGGACCTCAGAATGCGAGCAGTCGTTTGAAGCCCTAAAGACTGCTCTGTCCAGCTCTATGGTCCTGCAGGCCCCAGACTTCACCCATAGGTTTGTGGTGCAAACTGATGCCAGCGTTTATGGCCTTGGGGCTGTCCTCAGCCAAGTCAATGCTCAGGGAGAAGAACACCCTGCGTTTTACCTTAGCCGTAAGATCCTGCCTAGAGAGGTGGCATATGCCACGGTCGAGAAGGAATGTTTAGCCATCGTCTGGGCCTACAATCATATCTGTACGGGCGTAACTTCACGGTAATCACGGATCACAATCCACTCGGATGGTTGAGCCATGTGGCCGGAGAAAATGGCAAGCTCCTCCGCTGGAGCCTGGCGCTGCAGTCCTACGACTTCACTATCCAGCACAAGAAGGGAAGTGAACATGGCAACGCGGACGGACTGTCCCGTCGAGATGAAGTGACAGAGACGGGCTCTGGAAGTGATCTGTAAAGATCAACTACCGTGGCCCATCTAAAAAGGGGAGGTGTTATGATGAGGTATCAGATTTTGTACCCAGAGTCATTAGGCCGTCAGCCATTTTGTTCTATGTACCTTGCCTTATATTCAGCAATCCATTTGGTATCTACTAGATAATCCCTGAATAGGTGGAAAGGAGCGACAGGTTTAGCAGCTTTTTTCCCCAGCCTGTCAATATATGTATGTAGGAAAAGCCTTGTCTCACCTGCCTGGACAAGAGCTGTGCTGTGATGTAAATAACCCCCATTCTCTCTCTCCCACCTGTATGTGTTGGGTGGTATTAGCATGAGGATGCTGACCCTGCAGGTGTTAATTAAGTTTAGGAAAACCCTTCTTGTATTAATTTCCTCTTCCAGACTAGCCGAGGCCAAAAGAATCCATATTGAGGAAATCTTTAATAAGAACATTTGGTCCTGTGAAGGTCCCAGTCGCATATGATTTAGATTTTCACAATCGTGTGTCCCAGACGGACAAAACGCATCCACTCACGGTGCGTTAAGTGCTCAGGAACCCTTTTAAATTAGGTAACCCCATCACTGGTTGGGATTGCGCCTGTCCGTTTGATACTCACACGTATCTAAAATCATAAACGGAAATATGGCGGGCATATCCTCACGATCGGAGGCTCTCCCGCCGAGATATGACCAAACATAAATAAATATGATTCCTCAGAGCTCCTACAAGACCAACCCTCCATTCTCTGTATGACCTCAGAAGGAGCGGAGAGGAGGTGTGTACTAGGGACCCTTTAAAATGTGGGCCCCCTCAGGTCCCATTTGTCGATCCACGGAGCTATACTGCGGTATATGGACTTTCCTATGTTCTGGCCCTCCGCCGCCCAGACCCCTTTGGGCCGTGTATCCCAAAAGCTGGTAACTTTGTTTTAATTTCTCCTGTTTTATGTTAAATCTGCTGAGTGTGTATTCATACTGTATTCCTTATACTCCCATGTAACAACCTTTTTCCTTGTATACCTTTGTACATTTTGTATATATTGCACTGCTAGACCTTTTCTAGAATAAATCTACACTCAGTTCAAGCCGTGTCCGTTTTAACAACGAACTAGAATACTCTGAAGATTGTGTTAATAATCCATAAATCGGGTCCAATGCCTATGAACATTGGTGATGGCAGCTGTGTATGGGCATTGTAGGGCACTGGAGTGTGTTAGAACGGATCAGGTGGTGATTTGAGCTTTCGCTTCGCATGCATGCATGCAGAAGCCCCGAGGAAGCCAGGTGCAAAACAGCCTGAATTCTGACTACATGCTTACAATACCGCTAGAGTGATCGAGGACTGAGGTGGGATCGATAGGTATGCCCCCCCCCCCTCTCCCTCTTCTGTGTCCGGTACGTGACACATATGCTGTCTAATAAGCATTTAAAAGTGTTTACAATGCACGTTTCTGGCTATACCACTCATCTTTGTAAGGAATTACCAAAGATGATCACAAGTAAAGGCTTCATCAGTCCAGAATCAGTCTGGGAGTATGTGGATCTCAGCTGGCCTGCTTCCACCAAGGATATGTGCGTGCTGTAACTCTGTCCCCAGACCTCCAGGGATGCTGTGTTCTATAGTCGGCTCTATTCCTACCTCAGCTGTAAACTAAAATATGTAATTATCAGTACCAACAAGATGGAAGCCTTCATTATTCCACTGGCAGCATGCCAATCATTATCTTCCAAATTTCAATCCTTAGGGGGGGCCAGGTCTTGATGATGATCATCCTAATATTTTATTGGTCCCACTTCTTCCAAACCATCCATGTTGGTCTTCTTGTCCCAGAAAAGTCCGCAAGATAAAAAAAGACAGAAGGAGCTGGATGTTCCCGATGACATTCTTATCTATATTAGATGTCCAAAGAGAGGAGAACCTGATGGCAGAACAAGGGCTTCCAGCTGTAGGGCAGCAGAGCACTGGGGTGGCAGAAGTGGGTATGCCAGAGCTAATAAACCTTCTGTGTTTACTGTCAAATAACCTGCAGGAGATTGCAATCCAGAACAACAATAATTTTCATAGTGTGCCCCCAGCTAAACAGCCAAACCCCATACAAGGAACAGCCCGTTTGGCCATCATATCCTTTGCAACCTAGTTTTCAGGCTCCTGTCTCTTATGACAATAACCCAGCTGCCATGTATAATCCATCTGCTTTAACCCTTATATGTTTTAAAACCAATATACTTGTACCGTTATGTTCTTAGTGAAGGGCATTCATATCTAGTGTTAAAAAAAAGTAATAATAATCCAAAGTTCTTGATTCTAACAGTTGTTTTCCTTGTGCCAGAAGGCATCCATGTAAAATTAACATGAGTACATTTTTAAAGATTGTTTCTATATTTTTTGGTTAGTGTGTTTTTAAATACTGTTCAATGTTTTTATTGTTTTTACGCAGACCCCTCTAACATTTCTGAAGCAGCAGTATAGGCAGACCCCTGTAACATTTACGTAGCAGAGGTATAGACCAACCCCAGTACCATTTTTGTAGGTGCAGTATACGCAGACCCCATTACCATTTCTGTAGAAGTATAGGCAGACCCCAGTAACATTTCTGTAGCAGCAGTATAGGCAGACCCCTGGAACATTTACGTGGCAGAAGTATAGGCAGACCCCAGTAACATTTTTGTAGCAGAAGTATACACAGACCCCTGTAACATTTCTGTAGTAACGGTATAGACAGATCCCAGTAACATTTCTGTAGCAGAAGTATAGACAGATCCCAGTAACATTTCTGTAGCAGAAGTATAGGCAGACCCCTGTAACATTTCTGTAGCAGCAGTATAAGCAGACCCCTGTAACATTTATGTAGCAGAAGCATAGGCAGACCCCTGTAACATGTCTGTAGTAGAAGTATAGGCAGACCCCCAGTAACATTTCTGTAGCAGCAGTATAAGCAGACTCCTGTAACATTTATGTAGCAGAAGCATAGGCAGACTCCAGTACGATTTTTGTAGCAGCAGTATAGGCAGACCCCAGTACCATTGCTGTAGAAGTATAGGCAGACCCCAGTAACATTTCTGTAGCAGTAGTATAAGTAGACCCCTGTAACATTTATGTAGCAGAAGTATAGGCAGACCCCTGTAACATTTAAGTGGCAGCAGTAAGGCAGACCACTGTTATATTTAAGTGGCAGCAGTATAGGCAGATCCCAGTAACATCCTTATGGCAGCAGTTTAGGCAGACCCCTGTAACATTTACGTGGCAGAAGTATAAGCAGACCCCTGTGACATTTAAGTGGCAGAAGTATAAACAGACCCCTGTAACATTTAAGTGGCAGCAGTATAGGCAGACCCCTGTAACATTTAAGTGGCAGCAGTATAGGCAGACCCCTGTAACATTTACGTGGCAGCAGTATAGGCAGACCCCAGTAACATTTTAGTAGCAGAAGTATACGCAGACCCCTGTAACATTTCTGTAGTAACAGTATAGACAGATCCCAGTAACATTTCTGTAGCAGAAGTATAGGCGGACCCCTGTAACATTTACGTGGCAGCAGTATAGGCAGACCCCAGTAACATCCTTGTAGCAGCAGTATAGGCAGACCCCAGTAACATTTTTGTAGCAGAAGTATACACAGGCCCCTGTAACATTTCTGTAGTAACAGTATACACAGATTCCAGTAAAATTTCTGCAGCAGAAGTACAGGCAGACCCCTGTAACATTAACGTGGCAGCAGTATAGGCGGACCCCAGTAACATCCTTGTAGCAGCAGTAAGGCAGACCCCTGTAACATTTAAGTGGCAGCAGTATAGGCAGACCCCTGTAACTTTCTTGTAGCAGAAGTATAGGCAGGCAGACCCCAGTAAAATTTCTGTAGTAATAGTATAGGCCAACCTCTAAAACATTGAGATACCATGAGCGTAGGCGAAGGCCGGAAAAATTAGTTGGATAAGAGTATAGGCGTGGGCCCGAAAAATAAGTGTACCAAGAGTACAAGTGTAACAGAGCCGGTAGGCAGCCCTGTTGAAAAAATTGGTTCATGTTAAAGTATCAATACTTTTGAAACTTTGAAAATTGTAAAAACATTGCTAGATGAGTCTTTTGGGCTGCAGAAAAATTGGCAGTTCAGCGCGATGACATGTTGTTTCTGGAGGAGGAGTAGCAGGAGGAGGACTAATGTCAGAGACAGATTGACAAAGAGAAATGCCCCGTTTTTCCGGTGATAGAGAAAAGTGCTTTTATCAGCGGTTGCAGCGAAAAGAATCTTTAGGTTCCGCTGCTCTCTGCCGGTGGAGAAGAGAAGTCTGGGGAAATCCAGGCTTTGTTCATCTTTATGAGTGTAAGCATGTCGGCACTGGCAGTTCACAGGCGGGTACGCTTGTCCGTGATGATTCCCCCAGCTGCACTAAACACCCTCTCTGACAAGACGCTAGCGGCAGGGCAAGCCAGCACCTCCAGGGCATACAGCGCAATTTCGTGCCACGTGTCCAGCTTTGACACCCAATAGTTGTATGGAGCAGAGGCATCACGGAGGACGGTGGTATGATCGGCTACGTGCTCCCTCCGACTCAGCCTTGACAGGGGAGTGGTGACACACTCTTCCTGGGGAGCCATAAAGCTGACAAAGGCCATGGAGAGTGTTTTTCTGCCTGCGCTGAATATGCTGCCTGATCTCTGTGCCTCCCCTGCTACTTGGCCCTCGGAACTGCGCCTTCTGCCGCTAGCGCTGTCAGGTGGGAAGTTTAGCATCACTTTGTCCACCAGGGCCCTGTGGTATTGCATCACTCTCGTACCCCTTTCCTCTTCGGGAAGGAGAGTGGAAAGGTTCTCCTTGTACCGTGGGTCGAGAAGGGTGTACACCCAGCAATCCGTGTTGGACAGAATGCGACTAACGCAAGGGTCACGAGAAAGGCAGCCTATCATGAAGTCAGCCATGTGTGCCAGGATGCCAGTACGCAAGACATGGCTGTCCTCACTAGGAAGATCACTTTCAGCCTCCTCCTCCTCCACAGGCCATACACGCTGAACAGATGAGAGGCAAGCAGCATGGGAACCCTCTGCAGTGTGCCCAGCTGTCTCTTCCCCTCCTCCTCCAAAATGCGCTGAGATATAGACATGAGGGTGGTCTGGCTATCAAGCGACATACTGTCATCCCCCGTCTCCTGTTCCAACCGCAAAGCGTCGTCCTTTATGCCTTGCAGCGAACTCCTCAGCAGGCATAGCAGCGGGATAGTTACGCTAATGATTGCAGCGTCGCCGCTCACCATCTGGGTAGACTCCTCAAAGTTTCTGAGCACCTGGCAGATGTCTGCCATCCAGGCCCACTCCTCGGTAAAGAAATGGGGAGGCTGACTACCACTACCATGTTGGAGTTGGTATTCCACTATTGCTCTACGCTGCTCATAGAGCCTGGCCAACACGTGCGGCGTAGAATTCCACCGTGTGGGCATGTCGCACAGCAGTCGGTGCTCTGGCAGATTAAACCGATGTTGCAGGGTCCTCAGGGTGGCAGCGTCCGTGGTGGACTTGCAGAAATGTGCGCAGACGTGGCGCACCTTGCCGAGCAGGTCAGACAAGTGTGGGTAGTTTTTCAGAAACCGCTGAACCACCAGATTGAAGACGTGGGCCAGGCATGGCACGTGTGTGAGGCTGCCGAGCTGCCACCAGGTTACGGCTATTGTCACACACGATCTTGCCAGGTTGGAGGCTCAGCGGCGAAAGCCAGAGGTCGGTCTGCTCTGTGAGACCCTGCAACAGTTCGGGGGCCGTGTGCCTCTTGTCACCTAGGCTGAGTAGTTTCAGCACAGCCTGCTGACGCTTGCCCACCGCTGTGCTGCCGCGCCACACCGACTGCTGCCGACGTGCTGCTCACATATCTTAATTGAGAGGTAGAGGTTGCATAGGAGGAGGAGGGGGAGGGTTTAGAGGAGGTGGCATAGACCGCCGCAGATACCAGAACCGAGGAAGGACACGCTATTCTGGGTGTGGGTAGGACGTGTGCGGTCCCAGGCTGACTCGGTCCCAGCCTCCACCAAATTCACCCAATGTGCCGTCAGGGAGATAGTGTCCCTGCCTGCCAGTAATTGTACACGTGTCCGTGGTTAAGTGGAGCTTCCCAGTAACCGCCTTGGTGAGGGCACGATTGATGTTGCGGGAGACGTGCTGATGTAGGGCTGGGACTGCACAACGGGAAAAATAGTGGCAACTGGGGACCGAGTAGCGTGGGACCGCCGCCATCATGTTTTTGGAAAGCCTCTGTTTCCACAAGCCTGTACGGCAGCATCTCCAGGCTGATCAATTTGGCAATGTGCACGTTTAAAGCTTGAGCGTGCGGGTGCGTGGCGGCGTAGTTGCGCTTTCGCTCGGCCTGTGCCCACACCCTTAAACTTGGACCGCCGCGTCCTCGCCTGCATCCACGTCCTCTAGCCCTACCCCTAACCCTCAGCATGGTGGATTACGAATAGAGCAGACACAGAGCGGTGTAAATAATTATGGAATTATTGGTGTACAGTTGGAGGCTGACAGCGGTATTGTAACGCTAACTCCAGGCAGAAACAAAGAATACAGAAGGCTGCAAACAGGCCTAGTCATGCAATGCTGATGCACTACAACTCCCACCAGACAACCTGTAAAATGCACACGGTCAGGGGTAGCCCAACGAAAGAGCTTTTCTTGTAATTTTTTTTTTTTTAAACGAATACAGGCTATATAGCCTGTATATGACTTTCCCTCTATCAGTGGCTGTGGCCGTACGCTGTGCCTGAAGTTGACGGCAGACACAGAGCGGTGTAAATAATTATGGAAGTATTGGCGTACAGTTGGAGGCTGACAGCGGTATTGAAACGCTAACTCCAGGCAGAAACAAAGAATACAGAAGGCTGCAAACAGGCCTAGCCGTGCAATAGTGATGCACTACAACTCCCACCAGACACACAGTCAATTTCAGACGGTCAGGGGTAGCCCAACCAAGGAGCTTTTCTTGTAATTTTTTGGAAAAAGAATACAGGTTATATAGTGTGAATATGACTTTCCCTCTATCAGCGGCTGTGGCCGTACGCTGTGCCTGAAGCTGTCGGCAGACACAGAGCAGTGTAAAAAATTAGGGAATTATTGGCGTACAGTTGGAGGCTGACAGCGGTTATGTAACGCTAACTGCAGCCAGAAAAAAATTATACGCAAGGCTGCAAAAAGGCCTAGCTGCGTAATAGTGAAGCACTACAACTCCCAGCAGCCACGCAGTAAAATGCAGATGGTCACAGGTAGCCCTAAAAAGGACCGTTGGGGTTCTTGTAGACAGGATCCTACACTACCACTGTCCCTGCCTCACCAGTACTGCCCCTATACTCTGTATAATAGACTGCAGACTGAGAACGCAATACTCTGCATAGCCCAAGATGAAAAACAAAATTTGTACAAAACTGCTCCCAGCCAGCCACAACAGTAATGCACACGGTTAGATGTGGCCCTAAGAAGGACCGTTGGGGTTCTTGTAGACGCTAACACTATGCCTGAATGAGCAACAGCACCTTCCCTAATCTCTGCCAGCGTGTGTCTGAGGTGAGCCGCGGGCGGGACCGCTTTAAGTACTTGGCGGTTACCTGATCGGCCCAGCCACTCACTGCAGGGGGTGGTATAGGGCTTGAACGTCACAGGGGAAAGTTGTAATGCCTTCCCTGTGTTTCTATTGGCCAGAAAATGGCGCTAAAACATGCAGGGAAGGAAATGGAATTGACTCGTGTACCGTGTGGGGCTCGTCTTGAGTAATGAGCATCTCGAACACCCTAATACTCGAACGAGCATCAAGCTCATCTCATATATATATATATATATAAATAAAATGTCACACCCAGCAGTGTTAATGGTGGAGATTTAGCTGTGACTTGATCGCGGCTTTCTCTTGTTCATGCGATTTTTGGCTGCGATGTGGGTGGCCGAAAATAGCAATGACCATGTAAATAAAGCTTAAGTACGAGACTACAATTACAAAGTCAGAGAGGCTGAACTGTGTAACAGGAACCCAATCATCACCAACAACTGTGATCGATTGTGGGACACTTCATGTAACACTGAACAGGGGTCTGTATGAGAGAAACTGACACATGCGAAGAAAGTATCACTGTACAGGATGCTGCTATACAAAGAGTGCAAAAGTATCTTATATCTAACGAGAGAAGAGAAGACACATATAGGAGGCGTTACATGTGCCTTCATGACACATGACGCCAGGAGCAGCGCGCCGAGGCACGAGCGGGGGTCTGAAGGGGGCATTGGACCAGCGGAGGAGCCGATACCGGCGCCCGGAGGTGACAGGAGTCTGAGGAAGAGCAGGCAGGAGGAGTGTAGAAGCTGAACAGGTCCCGTAGCAGCAGCAGGAGGGCAGAGTGACTGGTGGAGTGAGCGGCCGCCGGGAGAGCAGGTGACGTCACTGTGGAGGAGCTGCAACAGGAGCCGATAAGTATCTTCTGTGTGTGAATCTAAGGGTCTGTCTTCTGTGTATCTAGTGTGTCCTGGTTGTGTTTTCTGTGTACCTAGTGTAAGTGTGTGTGTCTGTGGGTCTAAGTGTTTGTGAGGAGAAAAAAAATAAAATAAAATTTTTTTTGTTGTGTGAGCGGTTGCGGGCAGGCGTCAGCGGTTGCGCGCAGGCGTCAGCGCGGGAAGCGGCTGCGCAGAGGGGGCAGCGCGGGAAGCGGCTGCGCAGAGGGGGCAGCGCGGGAAGCGGCTGCGCAGAGGGGGCAGCGCGGGAAGCGGCTGCGCAGAGGGGGCAGCGCGGGAAGCGGCTGCGCAGAGGGGGCAGCGCGGGAAGCGGCTGCGCAGAGGGGGCAGCGCGGGAAGCGGCTGCGCAGAGGGGGCAGCGCGGGAAGCGGCTGCGCAGAGGGGGCAGCGCGGGAAGCGGGCTGCGCAGAGGGGGCAGCGCGGGAAGCGGCTGCGCAGAGGGGGCAGCGCGGGAAGCGGCTGCGCAGAGGGGGCAGCGCGGGAAGCGGCTGCGCAGAGGGGGCAGCGCGGGAGCGCGGCTGCGCAGAGGGGGCAGCGCGGGAGCGGCTGCGCAGAGGGGGCAGCGCGGGAGCGGCTGCGCAGAGGGGGCAGCGCGGGAGCGGCTGCGCAGAGGGGGCAGCGCGGGAGCGGTTGCGCAGAGGGGGCAGCGCGGGAGCGGTTTGCGCAGAGAGGGGGCAGCGCGGGAGCGGTTGCGCAGAGGGGGCAGCGCGGGAGCGGTTGCGCAGAGGGGGCAGCGCGGGAGCGGTTGCGCAGAGGGGGCAGCGCGGGAGCGGTTGCGCAGAGGGGGCAGCGCGGGAGCGGTTGCGCAGAGGGGGCAGCGCGGGAGCGGCTGCGCAGAGGGGGCAGCGCGGGGAGCGGCTGCGCAGAGGGGGCAGCGCGGGAGCGGCCTGCGCAGAGGGGGCAGCGCGGGAGCGCCTGCGCAGAGGGGGCAGCGCGGGAGCGGTTGCGCAGAGGGGGCAGCGCGGGAGCGGTTGCACAGAGGGGGCAGCGCGGGAGCGGTTGCGCAGAGGGGGCAGCGCGGGAGCGGTTGCGCAGAGGGGGCAGCGCGGGAGCGGTTGCGCAGAGGGGGCAGCGCGGGAGCGGTTGCGCAGAGGGGGCAGCGTGGGAGCGACTGCACGTGAGTGGTCTTTGCGGGAGGCAGCGAGTGAGTGGTTGCACATAGGCGACAGCGTGTGAGCGGAGTGTGAACAAGTCTATCTTCACTACTTCCACAAGTAAATTGTAGGTTCCCTCTAGGATGAGCTCCATGCATGGCAATGTCATCGAGGGTGCATACTGTTGTACAAGATGCGTGCACGTCGTACATTTAGAAGCCCAAATTCTGGATCTAAATGGGCAACTGGCAACACTGAGAGCCATTGACATCATGGAAAGGAGTTTGGTGCTCACTGAGCAGGCACTCGCTGGGGTAGAGGTGGGGGCGGACGGTAGTACGGAAGAGCAGGGGGAGCCGGCAAGAAGCTGGGTGTCAGATAGAAGGAGGCGTAGAGGGAATAGATCCAGGGAGGCTGGTCCTGAACTGGCACAACCCAACATGTCTGCAACGTTGGCAGATGAGGGCAATGCCATTACAGAGCCAGCACCACTGCAGCACGACACGCCCTCTGAACGCCAGGGGGATGACTGCTCCAGTAAGAAGGGGACGGGGAGCGTAGGGCAGGCTAGACAGGTCCCAGTGGTGGGGAACTCAATTATTAGGGGAACAGAGAGGGCAATCTGCCATAAAGACCGGGATCGTCGAACGGTGTTGTCTTCCTGGCGCTCGAGTTCGACACATCGCGGATCGGATTGACAGATTACTGGGAGGGGCTGGCGAGGATCCAGCGGTCATGGTGCACGTTGGCACCAATGAACAAATTAGAGGTCAATGGAGGGCCCTCAAAAATGATTTCAGGGACCTAGGGTCCAAGCTCAGGGCGCGGACCTCCAGGGTAGTTTTCTCGGAAATACTACCTGCACCTAAAGCCACACTAGAAAGGCAGCAGGATCTTAGGGAGGTAAACAAGTGGCTCCGGAGTTGGTGTAAGAAGGAGGGATTTGGGTTCCTGGAGAACTGGGCTGACTTTGCTGTTGGCTACAGGCTCTACCGTAGGGATGGGCTGCATCTTAATGGGGAGGGTGCAGCTGTGCTGGGGGAAAAGATGGCTAGAAGGCTGGAGGAGTGTTTAAACTAGGGATTGGGGGGGAGGGCAAAATGAGAAATAGTGGGGTAGCCAGTGTAGATAGCAACCTGGGTCAAAGAAATGGGAATGGGGGTCGAGCGGGGGGGGGGGGGGGGGGGGTTTGTACAGTTAGAAATGTGAGGTCAGCTATTAGTACGAATAGCAACAAAACGAATTTAAAAAACAAACATAACGATATCAATTGTATGACCACGAATGCACGAAGTCTGATTGGTAAAGTGGGTGAGCTTGAAGCAAGAATGACTGATGAGAGTTATGATATAGTTGGAATAACGGAAACATGGCTTGATGATCAGTGTGATTGGGCGGCGAATTTGCAGGGGTACAATCTCTTCAGAAGAGACCGAAGGAACCAGAAAGGGGGAGGGGTATGTCTGTACGTCAAATCGAACTTAAATCCGAGACTACGGGAGGACATAGGGGTAGGAGAAGAACAGGTGGAATCTCTGTGGGTAGAAATACAGGGAAGAAAAAAAACAACAAAATCCTGATAGGGGTTTTCTATAGACCACCAAAAGCAACAGAAGAAACTGAAAACTTACTATTAAGGCAGATAGAAGAGGTGTCAAAGCGAAACGAAGTAATTATCATGGGGGACTTTAATTACCCAGATATAATATGGGGAAATGAGACCTGCAAATCTCACAGGGGTGATAAGTTCTTGAGAGTAATTAAAGATAATTATCTGAACCAACTGGTGCAGGAACCAACAAGAGGGAGGGCCATTCTGGACCTAGTACTAACTAACAAACCGGACCGAATAAAGGGGGTACAGGTTGAGGGGCACTTGGGGAACAGTGACCACAATATAATCAACTTCCAGCTGTCATTCAATAGGAAGCCTTATCAGGGAGCGACAAACAAACTAAACTTTAGTAAAGCAAAATTTGATGAGCTTAGAACTACTATCGGTAACATTAATTGGGACAACATCCTCAAAAATATCAGTACAGAGGACAAATGGGAGGAGTTTAAAAGGATCCTAATCACCTCATGTGAGCAGTTCATTCCCTTTAAAAATAAAAGAAACTCAACTAAAAGGAAACTAATGTGGCTCGACAAGACGGTAAGGGGGGCAATAAACGAAAAGAAGAAAGCGTTCAAACTACTAAAGCAAGAAGGCAGCGAAGAAGCGCTAAAATCGTACAGGGAAAAAAACAAAATATGCAAAGATAAGATCAAAACTGCCAAGGAGGAAGCAGAAAGACGGATCGCAAAAGAGCAAAAACAACCCGAAGCTATTTTTCTACTATATTAACAGCAAAAGGATTTGCAGGGAGAGCACTGGCCCTTTAACAAATAATGCAGGGGAAATCATTGAAGATGATGGAGGGAAGGCAAATCTACTAAATAGTTTCTTTTCAAGCGTATTCACAAACGAAAAGGAAATGCCACACGAGATGCAGGGGAATAAAATAAACCCCTCGCAAAATATGTCATACCTAACGCAGGAGGAGGTGCGGAACCGGTTAAGAAGATTAAAATCAATAAATCACCAGGCCCAGATGGATTACACCCAAGGATACTAAGGGAACTAAGTGACGAGATAGCTAGGCCGCTATACCTAATATTTCTGGACACTATCAAGACCGGTGTTGTACCATTGGATTGGCGCATTGCCAACGTGGTTCCAATTTATAAAAAGGGGACCAAAAGTGAGCCTGGTAACTACAGGCCAGTAAGTCTCACTTCAGTAACGGGAAAAATTTTCGAGGGGATTCTGAGAGACGCCATCGATGAGCACCTCAAGGAGAACAAGGGAATAACTCCTCACCAGCATGGATTCATGAAGGGTCGCTCATGTCAGACAAATCTGATCAGTTTCTACGATGAAGTAAGCTCTAGGCTGGACCTGGGAGAGTCTATTGCTCTCGTATATCTGGACTTCTCTAAGCCTTTGACACCGTGCCACATAATAGGCTAATATACAAAATGAGGCAGCTCGGACTGGGCGAAAACGGGTGTAAGTGGGTAAAAAATTGGCTCAATGATAGAAAGCAGAGGGTGGTAATAAAGGGTTCGTACTCTGATTGGACCACAGTCGCTAGCGGGGGCCACAGGGTTCAGTATTAGGCCCCACTCTGTTCAACATATTTATCAACGACCTGATAGAGGGGCTGCACAGCAAAATATCAATATCTGCAGATGACACAAAATTATACAAAATAATTAATGCAATGGAGGACAATGTGCGGCTACAAACGGACCGAGATAAGCCGGGGGCTTGGGCAGGAAAATGGCAAATGAAGTTCAATGTTGATAAATGTAAGGTTATGCACATGGGCAGCAAGAATGGATGTTACCAATATTCACTTAAAGGGGTTGTCCCGCGGCAGCAAGTGGGTCTATACACTTCTGTATGGCCATATAAATGCACTTTGTAATGTACATTGTGCATTAATTATGAGCCATACAGAAGTTATCAGAAGTTTTTCACTTACCTGCTCCGTTGCTAGCGTCTTCGTTTCCATGGAGCCGTCTAATTTTCAGCGTCTAATGGCTTGCGCAGTTCGGGTCTTCTTCTTTTCTCAATGGGGCTCCGTGTAGCTCCGCCCCGTCACGTGCCGATTCCAGCCAATCAGGAGGCTGGAATCGGCAATGGACCGCACAGAAGCCCTGCGGTCCACCGAGGGAGAAGATCCCGGCGGCCATCTTCAGCAGGTAAGTAAGAAGTCACCGGAGCGCGGGGATTCAGGTAAGCGCTGTCCGGTGTTCTTTTTTAATCCCTGCATCGGGGTTGTCTCGCGCCGAACGGGGGGGGGGGGGGGGGGGGGGGGGGTGAAAAAAAAAAAAACCCCGTTTCGGCACGGGACAACCCCTTTAATGGGGTACTGCTAGGGAAAAGTGATATGGAAAAAGACCTGGGGGTACTAGTGGACTATAGACTAAACTGGAGTAACCAATGCCAATCAGCTGCTGCAAAGGCAAATAAAGTTTTGGGGTGCATTAAAAGAGGTATAGGGGCAAGGGACGAGAACATTATCCTTCCATTATATAAGGCACTTGTCAGGCCTCACATGGAATACTGCGTACAGTTCTGGTCACCGGTGCTCAGGAAAGATGTTACAGTGCTTGAGGGGGTTCAAAGAAGGGCAACTAAACTAATACATGGAATGACGGGACTGCAATACCCAGAGAGGCTATCCAAATTGGGACTATTTACTCTAGAAAAAAGGTTAAGAGGCGACCAAATAACCATGTATAAGTACATGAGGGGACAATACAAGGATCTCTCCCAGGATCTGTTTACACCCAGGACTGCGACGGTAACAAGAGGACATCCGCTACGATTAGAGGAAAGTAGGTTTCATCACCAACATAGAAGGGGATTCTTTACTGTAAGAGCAGTTAGACTGTGGAACTCTCTGCCTGAGGAAGTGGTGATGGCAAAATCCATAGAGGAGTTTAAAAGGGGACTTGATGTCTTTCTGGAGAGGAAGGACATTATAAATCTTAGGTTAATTATTAATCCTGGTATACAGGCAGGTAGAAACTATTAGGGGTTGATCCAGGGAACAGTCTGATTGCCATTAGGGAGTCGGGAAGGAATTTTTTCCCCAGAAGGGCTATTTGTCTTTTGCTCTTGGGGTTTTTTGCCTTCCTCTGGATCAACAAAACAGGAGGCTAACAGGCTGGACTAGATGGACATTGTCTTCATTCAGCCTTACGAACTATGTTACTATGTTACATTGAAAGCTTTAGTTTTGAGCTGCGTTTCCCTTAAGTATGAAAATGAACGAAAGGTCAAAAAGTTTTATATAAAACACACAAGACATTCCAGCAGATCATTTATATTTCTGTTCAATAGTAACAATTTGTCAGAACATTAAAACCTAACAAAAACGGACACAAGAAGGAAATATACCTCTATAGTCACAGACTATGTGGAGGTCACAAGGCCGACTCTGCCAGCGCCGTCAGGAATGGACTGAAGTGTCTCTTGGTATAGCAGCATAATGATGGACCTGTGAGCCCTCCGAGAGCCCTGCAGCCACTAGTTATAGCAGACTGTGCCAGAACCGACTTTCTGCATCTTCTTCCAACATAAGCATCTGAGATCTTACAAAATCACTCCGGCTGCACTTGGCAAAGTCCGCCATGTAACGTTATAGCCTCGGCTTCAAGCCTGGTGACCTTTTTATCAGTCACATTTAGTTTTTGTTTTTTTTTTATAAACAAGCAATCAAAATAAAAAAAATTAAAAACACATAAAACGTTCCTTTTTAAACAGAACTGTAGGGGCTGACCGCGCTGTTTGCAGCTCCGTTTGTTCCTTAGACGGAGTTCTGAAGTGTGTTCGGCTGATCGCGGGCTTCAGGACCTGAACGTGAAGCAGGATACATGCATATGATGTTTGGAGCCCTGCGGTCAGGTTGGGACACTTCAGGACTCTATATGACAAACGGACGGAGCTGACAGTGCGATCTGCCCCTAAATGGCAGTTATTAAACTCTGACATTAATTGATACATTATCCCAAAACATGCTGCTCCAGTCAATACATGCTTAGAAAGTAAAGGAAACCTGAAGTGGTGCACAGCATTTCAACAATAATGCAGATTGCCAAGGTGCACATTACTTCAAGCTTGGCCATTGTTGGTGTCTTGAGGAGACTGTTGGGTCTTTCAGGTTGTGTTTATAGCAAAGCAATGTGTTCTACATCTCGTGTCATTGAGGGCAATGGAATGCTGATGACGTCATTTGCTACTTTATGTTAACTTCAGGGAATGTTACTTTTAGCTATTATATACAGTCAGCCAACGCTTCAGTGTCCCAAAGTGCCAAATATTGAGGAATGCACGTGGTCTCCGCGTGGAACGCAGGCCGTCTAGATGGAATTTTTCTCTTAAACAGTCAACTAGGCGGGGTTACTCTTCGCTTTTGGTAACTCCATTTTGCCTGGTATAAAATAAATTAAAGACAAAAGTGAAAGGAAAGCTGCGGGAACCTTTTTCTAAGGAAACACATTTTGGGATTTTGGCAACATGGACATGCGATGTCCCGAGAGGTCTGCCACAGCAATCAGAATACTCATTGAGAAGTTCACCATTCTCTTCATTGCACACCAGATCTTTCAAGTAAGAGATAAGGTCATTTTCACAGCAGTGAAAACTAGTTCATATGTGGCTTCCGTTTTGGTTTTTCTTCATAGGATTCGCCATATTCATTTACTCTAGTCTTATCCACAGGATAAAGCCTGTATGGGAAGAACAAAGGAAGCCATTACTGAGAACCTTCAATCACTCGACATTGTTGTAATGACTTCGCTTTACAATGAATGATTAAGGGAAAAAATGACACTTCATGGCATTTGACTTTTTATCACATCTGTGTTTGCTGACGGTGAAAGCAGTAAAACAATGAAGAAAGCCAACGCTGCGCATGACATCAATGGGTTAACCTGATGAAGACATCCCTCTTTGTGGTGATCATCTGATTGGCGCAGGTCTAACTACCCCCCCCCCCCCCCCCCCCCCCAACACTTACTACTAGGGATTAATTGAATGCAGCCTTCATTATGTGGGAAACACCATTAAACACCCAGTAGGCGTTTGTGCAAACATTGCTCTAATATGAGAAAGGGTTTTGGACCACAATGTATCAACACGCCATACCTTGGTGCATGAAGAGGCTCATAATCCATTTACCATTACAATTCTATCACTAGTAGATCTGTGCAGAAGGGATCCTCCAGGGATCCTTTGTCCTTTCAGATAAAGTACATTTTATTTTTTTACTTTCCCCTATGCTGGGCTCACAGGACCGGGTTGGATTCCTCATGCGGGAGGCCTGCAGCGGATTCCGGCTGGGAGCCCGGCCGATGACCCTGCGTTCGGCCAGTAATTGTATTGCGGATGACTGTGTACGCATGCAGGCGATCATGCGCAGTAGTGTTATTTCCTGTGCCGTATCTGCAGCCCACATGCAATGTAATTATGCCTTATGGAAAAGGCTTTACCTTGTACCGGTGCTCCATCCTCTACTACTACTGGTGGACCCTTTATCTTTACGGCTCACATCTTGTCCTCTATCCCCCCCCCACCGGTATGGCTATCAGTGTTACACTTCAGGCGCGTGGCTTAATGCCTTATTACTGTTCTAGAATCCCTGGATTATTTCCTCTTTTCTAGTTAAGAACTGATAAGTTTTGGAAAACTTTTCAGCAATTGTTTGAAATAAAAAGGGTTTTCACCATGATAGCGTCCTTGAGCCCTGATGTCCAACGGGCATACATAGCAAGGTCTCTGACACTTCTGTCTGTACCAGTCTATTGGACATCCGCCTGAGGTTACAGTCACACGAGCGAGTAAGATATTGGGTCAAGAAATCCGGACCAAAATTGCGCTTGTCAACATGCGTGTTACCCACAAATGCGAAGAGTTTTTTATGCAACAACTCTTGGCATCACTTCTGTGAAATGACGATCCTCCGGCGCTTCACACATCAGAGGATCGGCAAGTGTTTCCAATGGGTAAGCCCACATCACGCGGCATGCAATGTGTTTGACAGCTCCATTGGAAATAAACGATGTGTTCTGAAGGACCCCAAAAAAATAGATCGTGCAGCGATTTTTTTTTTTTAGCTAGCAGCATCGCTGTGACGGAAAACATCACTCAAGTGTAGGACTAGATTCAAATTAATGGAGTTCATATTCACGCGCGGTTTGTGCATCTCGCAACACACAAAACTCGCATTTGTGTGAATTGAGCTTGATGAAGAATCCTGTCCGGACCCGATATGCGTTGCTGTGCCCGTGACCAAGTCCTATCCTTCACTCGGACTATCCCCCGGATGGCGCCTGGGTACGTCTGCCCTGCAGTGACACTGTCGTTAGCGAACAGTCTTTACAATGGCAGAGCAGTACAGAACAGGGTGTGCCATTAGAGCTAGGACTGCCTCGGGCTTATATGTACAGACTGGTAGTGGAGGCAAGTGAAGGAGAAGAATGGTAGAATTATGTGACAGAAGTACATTTAAAAAGCCAAAAAAAAAATCTATAAAAACGTTTTTCAGATGTACTTACCATCTTTGGTACAAATAAATGAGAAACACCACATCATCTCTGAAACACGCCAGTCTGTGTGATGTTGGCATGGTAATAATAAAGGCGAAGATATCATCAATAAACGTGTTAAAAGCCTGTTAAAAAACAAACAATACTTATAATTACAATACTTACAGGTAAAAAAGGGCAAAAACCTCTGGAGGCGGCAGCCTTACGCTGATTCCATCACCCCCTCTGAAAGTGAATGGGCGTTACAGAAATAGTGGAAGGCTGCTGCATTAATTGTTTCCATAAGACCCAGCGAGGTGGTCGGTCAACTAGCTGACTGCTTCTCCTCGCAGCCAGGACCTGCCGAGGCGGGAATACCCCTTTAATACATTATGGTTCAATCACGTACATTTAGGCGCACGCAGCAAAACAATACAATACTGAACTTAGAATTTTTGGGGGGAGAGAATAGCAAAAAAAAACAAGTTCAGAAATTCTGCCATTGTTTGTTTTTACGGCATTCACAACTCAGTAAAAATAATAACTTTGTCTGCATCGGCGCGATTGTTACAATCACAAGTTTGGTGAGATATATATGTATGTATATATATATATATTTTTTTTTTTACTACTTTTGCACAACAAACACGTTTTTAAGGACAGACAATTGACTGCATGGCTGCGTTCTAAGACCAGACATGGTTATTTCTCCGTCGGCGCAGCGCTGTGAGGGCTTGGTTTTTTTTATTGGTACCGTTTCGAGGTCCGTGTGGCTTTTAGATCGCCTTGTATCGTGTTTTTTGTGAAGCGAACAAAAGAAAAAAACAATTCTGGCAATAGTTTCTAAAATAATTTTTACGGCTTTCACCAAGCAAGATGAAAGAAAATGTGTATTTTTTTGACACCGTTTTTATTTTCTTTCAATTAAACTTTACTTAACTTTATTTTTACACTATTTTTTAGTCCTTCAAGTGGACTTGAAGATGCGATCATTTGTTGACTAGGATAGTACACTGCAATACTTATTTAGTGCATTCTACCAAGCCTATGGGGGTCTAATAGGCAGTGTTACATGGCTGCCATGGGAACCCACTGGTACCTTGTGACCACTTTGCAGGGTGCTGACGGGTGACGGAAGGAGCTGCCACCCTGTCATAGGCTTACATGCTGCAGTTGCTATTGATTGTGGTATGTAAGGGGTTAAACTGCCAGGATCTGCGGTTTCTCCTCTCTTCGCTCTAATAGCAGAATCCTGGCTGACAGTAATCAACCAAGCCACCACCTTAAAAAGATGTCTGTGCGGGTATGAGGCCTCCCTCACACGGGCTACAGAATGCATGTCTGTGAAGCGGATGGTGTCCAGAACATCTCATGTAACAGACCCCGCTGGGCACCAGCAGCCTCACATACATGCGTTCTGTAGCCTGTGTGAGGGAGGCCATCACTTAGGGGTTAATATGAAACCAGAAAGGGGAAAAAAAGGCAGGGAAGGTAAAGGGGGGCAGGAGGCGGGGCTGGGAGAGCGACTACAAAGAAATTACTGTCAATTAATAGATTAGAACGACTACATTGTAAGTTTGATGTTCTGGAAGGCGAATTCTGAGGCCGCGACACCAATATACTTCTGCACTAAATGCCAAGGAGGATACGAAGCAACGATGCAGCACTTACTTTATACGTGAACGCTTTCCACGGTAAATGGGCCACAGACTTCATCTGCAGATGACAAAAGATGACACTAAGTAGTCGGTAAAGATGTGACACCGGCGCATACAGTTACTATGTCACTACCAGCCGGACATGAAGGCACTAAGGAACGCTTTACCTTATAATTTACAAACAACTGCGGCAACATGAAAAGGAAGCCAAAGGCATAAACACCTGTTAAAACAGAAACAAACATTTAACCCCTTCAGGACCACAGATTCTTCACATTTTTTGTTAGTTTTTTTTCATTTCCGCCTAACAAGAGCCTAAACCTTAAAAAACAAACCAAAACCTTTTTTTAAAAACCCTTTTACTCTGTCCCTACAGAGAATTAGAACTTGTGATTATTTGATTGCCTGTTCTATATAATGCAGTACTTCAGTATTGCAATATATAGTGATTTTTAGTGTTGACTGTGAAGCCCTGCCATAAGCAGGGCCTATGTATGGCAGACCAGAGAGCTTTCAATTGGCTCCAGGCTGCCATGCGGACCCATAGGCACCCCCTGATTGTGGTGGTGCAGGAAGGGGGCTCCTTCCACTGACTGTTTAGAAAGATGAGAGGAAAGAAGAGGGAGCGGAGCACATCTATACACCGATGTCTTGGTTTGAGAAATGTGTTTTTCTCCTCCCTTAATCCATATATGGGAGTGAGATTGGCAATTCTTGACGAGTCTGAGCGGGTCCGACTGATGCAGAAAACATCACAGGTACCCAGGAGGACGTGCAACTGCATGAGATAAACATAGGGCAAAATTGTGGCTGTAAGAGGCACGAGACGCGGTCTAAGCCCAACTCCTCTGCCAAGGGAACACACCACTGCTGGCTGTGTGCCCCCAGCTAAAATACCGAGGAAGGGGCACGACGGCCCCGAAACGTACATCATATTCTGGATTAATATATAAATAGGATGTATGGATGGATGTGCCACCAGAACTCATCAACGCCTGGAGCAATTTCAACCAAACCTGGTACATATATAACTCATCCCATGGGGACAAATTTGGGGGGAGTAACGCAGCCCCACTACTCCTGGGGCGGAATACCAGAATTGCACTTGAGCAGATGTTTTTTTATTTCACAGTCTTATCTAACACAGACGACCTCCCCCTCAAATACTAATATATGACACAGATGTAGCAATGTATTACACAGATGACCCCTCCCTCCTCATATACATAATATATATATAATGTAAAATACACAGGCAGCGCCGGTTTATCAGCAGGTTCTTAATAAAAACAGAGGAGCTCAGATTAAAGCCACGTCTCGTGCCTCTAAGTGAAAAGGGATTGTGCTACAATTAGCCAGCGGTGTTGGCTTTAGGAAACAGATGTCTAGTGATCAGCTTCCATGAATCAATCATTAAATTGGCAGTTAGAGCAAACTTTAACTTTAGGTTATTTACATTAGTTGTGTTGAGAGTCAATCTAAAGTTTGCTACAATTGTGCATTTAATGTGTTAACCCCTTAGTGATGAAGCCTGTTTGCACCTTGGTGATGGATCCAAATTTTGGAGATCTGCCACTTGTGACTTTAACATACAATAACTCCGTAAAGGTTTTGCATCTCCAAGTGATTCGGACATGTTTTTTCGCCACATGTTGTACTTCATTTAGGTGGTAATAATAGACCGTTAGAACCTGTGTATATTTATTAAAAGTGGCAAAGTTGGGAAAATTTTGAAAAAAATGTTTCTTTTATTCACATTTTCAACTGTAATATCAAATATGTGCAAACATACTGATAACATTTTTGATAGGATATATATTTCCATCTGTTTACTTTATTCTGGACGCACATTTGAAAAACTTTTTTTTTTTTTTAAACCATTTAGGAGACGTACAAATGTAACATTAATTATCAGCATTTTGAGAAACACTTTGCTTTCCTGCACCAAGCCAAGATTGCAAAGGCTCATGGGTGTCAGAATGATAGATACCCCCACTAATGACCCCATTTATAAACTGCACCTCTTAATATATTCACTGAGGGGGTCAGGAGGATTTTGACACCACAATGTCTTTTCAGGAGTTAATGCAAATTAGAGGAGAAAAAATAAAAAATTTCTTATTTTGCAAATAAGTCATTTAAAGACAGGATTTTTTTCTATAGTGCACATGAAAATGAGGCTTTACACCCCAAAATGGATCCCTGTTTGTCCTGTGTTCAGAAACATACCCATTGTGGCCCTAATCTTATGTTTGGATGCACAAAGGGGCCCAAACTAAATGGAGCAGCCGGGGGCTTTCAGAGAAGACATTTTGCTTGAAGGCGTTTTTGGCCCCAATTGCCCACAAAACGATGGAGAACCCCCACAAAGGACCCCATTTTGAAAACTAGACCCCTTAACGCATTCCTCTAGGGGTGTACTGCATATCTTGACCCCACAGTATTTGACTGAATCTAATCTTTTTTTGTAGAGCAGATATGAAGACTTGTGCCCCAAAATGGATCCCCCTGTTTGTCCTGTGTTCAGAAACATACCCAGTGTGGCCCCTATTTTATGTTTGACTGCATAACGGGGCCCAAACCGAAAGGAGCACTGAAGTTCAACTGTTTTTTACACGATTGCCATTATCCGTTGGAGCAAGGAGATTGCGTCCACCATTTTGCCAACGGGCTCATGTGCCGAAGCTGGGAGGTCTGCGGACAAGTCATTTCACCTCCCCTTATGGATCAGATCCGTGATGGGAGGTGAAATTTTACCTTTGTTTTTTTTTCTTTTACATCCCCGATTATGTCTCTTGCTTGGGGATTTCAAATGTCCCTTGGCGATCCAGTCTTCTGCACATGCGTCGCCATTTTTCCTTTGGTGTGCATGCGCAGAAGACTGCCGAAGGTCCTTTTTGGGCCAGATTGTCGTGAGACATCATGGAGGACGGGGGTGAGCAGCTTCAGTGCTGTAAGGGGAGCTGAAACTCTAACTTTTTATTTACTGTCCACTTGATAGCACCAATTGCAGTCCAGGGAAATCTTCCCACAGCCCCCCATGACAGCTGCAGGTAGTCAGCTACCTCCGGGAGCCAACAGCATGGAGCTGCCATGTCCTCAGTCCACGGGGCTTTAATCCTCAGAGGAAGCATGTTTTTACGTCTCTGAGGAATAAAGCCCACCCAAGCTGGCATGGTAAAAGGTAATGAGGCTGTCACTAAGGGGTTAAGTTAAATGGTTACTGAACTTTTAAGCAACTTTAACAACATTTATCCGATAGCCATATCCTAAATCAGGTAAAATGCGAACCTCTGTGTACAACCCCATGAGGACACAGGCATTTTTTTTTCTGTTTTTCCTCCCCCTTTTTTGCCTGGCCTGATAGCCGTGAGGTCTTGGTGTTAGCAGGACGGGGTTCATCTGTCAATAGTACCCTATAAAGTCCCAGGTGGTGAATGGAAATATGTACGGCGGTAAAAACTGTGTTAACGTTCTATTGTGAGCGAGTGCAGGGGGGCTGATGTCACGGGGCGAGCGCCATATCCCCCAGGAGGTCAAAACCGCCTGGCATCTTTTGGGAAAGTAGTGATCCTCTGCCGTCACACATCCCCACGCCGCACCCCGATGTCCTCCTGATCCAACATTTGTACTCGGTCCGAAAATGAAAGGATTTAAATAAAAACTATTGCCACATACCGTTCACAAAGCTGTTGATGAGCCAGGAATACCAGCTGTAAATAGAAAGAGCGCCATCATTACAGGATCCGAGCACGTTACGGAATATCCCGTCCGCTAACCTCTCGCATTGTATGGATTTACACATAGTAGTGAGGGTGAATGCAGACGGCCGGCTCAGATCCTCGCAGTGGGATGCCACCCGTGCCCCTGCAGTGACCTCTCCCTTACCCGTCCGGCGTCTGCTCTCTGCACTGCGATGTGCCAGCTTGCGCACAGCCTCACATGCGCAGTGCATAGCCGGCGTGTCAGCCATGACGAGGCTCGCACTGAAATAGGACGTGCCATGATTTTGTTTACCGCACAAGTTTTTACGCGGTCAAATCGTGGCTGTCTGCATAAACTAAAGCAATTCAATGGCAGCGTGCCACGGCGGAAGTTCTGCACAAAATCTGGCCGTGGAGTTTCCGCCCGTGAGCATTCAGCCTAAAGCTTTGATTTTCCCAATACAGTGAAGTGCATAAAGCGTTATAAGGCCGCCGGCGGGGCCGAGGAGCTTACCTTTTATACCTGACATTCAGCAGGGAGTACACGGCTCCGCCCACACACAGGGGGTACAGCAAGTATGACAAGTACTTCATAGCCTTAGGAAGGAAAGACAAGAAGGATTTCTGGGAGTGCTGCGACGTACGACAGTTTGCGGTTACATTGACAACCATTAACGGTCTGAATAACATGTGGCGCACAACTGGCAGTGTAAGCTGCAGCCCGTAATACCGCCAAACCCACCAATCTGTTTACTGTATCCATGGGCTGGGAATGTCATAGCGTCAGAAATAAAAGCAAAGCCATACTCAACGCGGTAAGGGGCCCCCGATCCAGCAGAGCTCTAGTCTACACCCCTCGGGTCCCAGAAGGTGCCAATCACAAGCTGCAGTGCTTCATTGCAATCATGTGCCGGCTGCAGCAGAGATCAGGGCTCTAGCGCTAGACTGGACGGGCCATGACACTCTTCAACCACCGGCCATTTTTCAGGTTTGTTTTCTTAATGACCTCCTTCTGGAATCATGAGGTGCCGCTCCGGCCTGCACATGGATATAGCATGTAGGCATTATATCGTGTCACTGGTATGATGGACACGGACAGTTTCTTATAACGCCCTTGTGTTTTCCGCATGGCATTGTATGGCCTGAGTACTTGATCAGACATGTCAACCCCTCCTGCATACCTGTTGTAGTCAAGGACTGGCTTGGGGGTCTCTGCACTGGTAGCTCCTACTGGGCAGGGGGTACTGCTGTGGCCGTGTATTGTGCTTATTATAAGGGCATCCTTCTATTGTTGGCGCTGCATGATGCCCGGCTTTCACCCCTTCTGAGCATTTGCCTAGGCAGCGACTTAGAAAACAAAAAACAGGAAAGCCCCCCTAGCAGCACCACATGCTGAAATAGGGGAACACTGCTGTAATATTATCCAGGTAGAGGAGGTAAACCTGATCCAGCAGGGGGCACCAGCTGCTATACAATTACACCTGCTACTCCCAGGAATGGGGAAGGGGGCAGTCCGAGAAGTCAATTCTTGTATCCTTCCCTCCGTATATCCTGACCTTGTGGGTATACCCGCACAGCTTAGGCATCTGCATGCCATGACTGCAAGTACTGATGGAATTGAAGCCTCCCTTTAACATCCATGCAAATGTTCTTCTTGGGGATATACGCCTGGAAATACCCGGCACGGACGCTCCATTAGGGGCCCGATTTCATCTAAGCGATCAGACTTGGGGTCATCACTGGGTGGGCGCTGCGTATGGTCTTTATAATGAAGGAATCTTCAGATCGCTTCAAAGTGTGGAACATTGGGGTGTGGTATAAAATGTCCGGGCCCCAGTGGGCCCTAATGCTCGACTTCTTTACCAGCCGACACCGGGGGGTGCAAGTATAGCACTTGCATGCCCGGCCTCAGTGGATCACAAACCTTTAGTTCATAAGCTTACATGGCGAGGAGTAGCTGACAGATTCCTCTTACGGAGGGGAGCAGGGCTTCACATTCTTTTCCCCGCCCCGGGGACTCCTGAGAGCTGGCCGCCCCCCCCTGGGGACTCCTGAGAGCTGGCCGCCCCCCCCCCTGGGGACTCCTGAGAGCTGGCCGCCCCCCCCCCTGGGGACTCCTGAGAGCTGGCCGCCCCCCCCCTGGGGACTCCTGAGAGCTGGCCGCCCCCCCCCTGGGGACTCCTGAGAGCTGGCCGCCCCCCCCCCTGGGGACTCCTGAGAGCTGGCCGCCCCCCCCCCTGGGGACTCCTGAGAGCTGGCCGCCCCCCCCTGGGGACTCCTGAGAGCTGGCCGCCCCCCCCCTGGGGACTCCTGAGAGCTGGCCGCCCCCCCCCCTGGGGACTCCTGAGAGCTGGCCGCCCCCCCCCTGGGGACTCCTGAGAGCTGGCCGCCCCCCCCCTGGGGACTCCTGAGAGCTGGCCGCCCCCCCATGGGGACTCCTGAGAGCTGGCCGCCCCCCCCTGGGGACTCCTGAGAGCTGGCCGCCCCCCCCTGGGGACTCCTGAGAGCTGGCCGCCCCCCCCTGGGGACTCCTGAGAGCTGGCCGCCCCCCCCCTGGGGACTCCTGAGAGCTGGCCGCCCCCCCCCTGGGGACTCCTGAGAGCTGGCCGCCCCCCCCCTGGGGACTCCTGAGAGCTGGCCGCCCCCCCCCCCTGGGGACTCCTGAGAGCTGGCCGCCCCCCCCCTGGGGACTTCTGAGAGCTGGCCGCCCCCCCCCCTGGGGACTCCTGAGAGCTGGCCGCCCCCCCCCTGGGGACTCCTGAGAGCTGGCCGCCCCCCCCCTGGGGACTCCTGAGAGCTGGCCGCCCCCCCCCCCTGGGGACTCCTGAGAGCTGGCCGCCCCCCCCTGGGGACTCCTGAGAGCTGGCCGCCCCCCCCTGGGGACTCCTGAGAGCTGGCCGCCCCCCCCTGGGGACTCCTGAGAGCTGGCCGCCCCCCCCTGGGGACTCCTGAGAGCTGGCCGCCCCCCCCTGGGGACTCCTGAGAGCTGGCCGCCCCCCCCTGGGGACTCCTGAGAGCTGGCCGCCCCCCCCTGGGGACTCCTGAGAGCTGGCCGCCCCCCCCTGGGGACTCCTGAGAGCTGGCCGCCCCCCCCCTGGGGACTCCTGAGAGCTGGCCGCCCCCCCCTGGGGACTCCTGAGAGCTGGCCGCCCCCCCCCTGGGGACTCCTGAGAGCTGGCCGCCCCCCTGGGGACTCCTGAGAGCTGGCCGCCCCCCTGGGGACTCCTGAGAGCTGGCCGCCCCCCTGGGGACTCCTGAGAGCTGGCCGCCCCCCTGGGGACTCCTGAGAGCTGGCCGCCCCCCTGGGGAGTCCGGTCCTAATGGGTCCACAGGGTCATTATTGTAGTCTACAGCTACATTATATCATGTGTTAGAGCTTCTGGTCTCCGGCGTGACATGCGGCTCCATCACTCACCTGCGTATCGTACTCTTCAGTCTTCTTTTCAGATTCACTGCAGCTTCCAAACTATGAAGAAAGTAAGAGTTACACACTGAAGTATGAAGACCGTCTTCAGAGAGACTTACAGGGATCTATAGTATGAGGGACAACAGCAGCCAAGACGGCGAGACACAACGGTTGTACGCAGCTCCTACAACCGGGAGAACGGACTGCACACAATACAGGCTGAACAAAGGAAAAGCAAACAAAACTTAAGAAGGATCTAAAGACACAAAACTGCATAGTCTGAAGACAGCCGGGATCCTGCTGTAAGCATTTAACCCCTTCCCTGCTATGGTTACTAGCAATCATGGCAAATAAGTAGGTGACAGGAATAAGGGGCTCCCCTGTCACCCACCCAACAATGCAATTTTGACATGCTGATGGGTTTTCATGGCAACAGGAGGACTGACGAAGGCCTTCATATCTGCCAAGTAGCTCGGCCTATCAGATTCCGCCTTCGGCGGTATAAGCCTAGTACATCGCATTACAGAGGTAATTCAGTGTACTATGGTAGTCTCATTCAAGGTCCTAAAAACAGTGTGAAAAAAGTTCAAAGTTTAGTAAAAAAAAATCAAGTGTAAATCACAAAAAAAAGAAAACCAATTTCCCCCACGAAGCTCTTAGGTCGCCTTCACGCTAGCATGAAAAATCGCATGAGATTTGTGTGTTGCAAGACACACAGATATGAACCGCATTCATTTGAATGGAGTCACACAGATGGTCGATGTTTTCCTGCATGGCACTGGGATGTGATGCTATGCAAGAAACATATCGGAGCATGTTCTATCCGGCTGCGAGATCTCGCAACGCAGCCCCATTGGGTTCATGGGGCGGGAGGCAGCAGTGCCGGACCCATTCAAAGCAATGGGAGAACTCCGATCCTCTGCTGATGCCGTGACAACCGCGGCCCAGGAATCCCCTCCTCCCAGAAAACGTCTCACATCCACGGGGTTTTTACATGGATGGCGAGCGCGATATGGGGGCAGAAGTCATGGTCTGATACCGCCCACGCCAGTGTGAAGGCAGCCTTAAAAATAAGAGGCTCGCATACATAATGGGCATCGCCGCGCTCGCCATCACCTGAGCAATGGAAATACTTATTCCACAAAATGGACTACGCAAAAATGATTTAAACAAAAAATGGCAGAATCGCTATTTTTCGTCTGTCCGCATCGCAAAACATGAAATAAAAAGCAACCAAAAAGGCGCATGAACTCCAAAAACGTATCAGTGAAAAGTACATCTCGGTAAGACACAAGAGGAGACCTAGAAACAAGGGACGGGTCTTGGAACGCAGCGATTCCATGGAAAAGCCTACCTTGATGGCCGGCGTGGCCCCCCTCCACTGGAAGGAGATCTTCAGGGCTTTCTTCACCTTCCACACCTGACATCAGGACACAAACAAGAAGTACGTTTACTGGCGTCATCATCAGGGGGCCGAGCTGCGTTATTACATGAAGCGCACACAGGGGGCCTCGGTAACTACATCCCCGCAGCGCCGGGAGGAACGGGGGGCGTTTATACCTTCATAGCAGAGATTCCCTCCAACCATCCAGTACTATTTCAAGTAAAGCCGTGGCACCATTATATAATAGGCCACTATTAAGGGGCCATGTTCACGGTTATTGGGGACGGACCCCCCGCATTGGCCAACAGTTTTGATTTGAAAAACCCCTTTGATTGAGTTAAAAAATAAGTATATATAACATTTCAAACCCTTCAATATGCTGCAGCGATTGGCCTACTATATACTATAGGACTGCGTTCGGCTCTGTTCACACTAGTACCACTGCTTCAGTTCATAATAGCCATGATGGATTCATATTTAACTCCTTAGTGACCCCCAGACACCCTCTGCCGGCGGTGACTAATGGGCTTTACTCTGATGCAGCGCCTTTTTATGGAGCTGCCCTATGTCGGTAGGAACGAGGACTAGTAACAGCGTAGCATCTGCTCCAGTGTGTGTGTGTGTGTGTGTGTGTGTGTGTGTGTGTGTGTGTGTGTGTGTGTGTGTATGTGTATATATATATATATATATATATATATATATATATATATATATATATATATATATATATATGTGTGTGTGTGTGTGTGTGTGTGTGTGTGTGTGTGTGTGTGTGTGTGTGTGTGTGTGTGTGTGTGTGTATATATATACGCACACACACATATATTATATATATATCTGTAAAACTTAAAGTAGAAATATGTTAACCCCTTAGTGACGGCCCCATAGTGTTTTTACGTCCTAGCCAAGTGGGCTTTAATCCTTGAGGACATAAAAACATGCATCCTACAGGGATTAAAGCCACGTGGGCCATGGAAGTGAAAGCTCCATGCTGTCGGTGCCCAGAGGTAGCTGACATGGAGCCATCATGCCGGGCCGCGGGGAGCCCCCTGGCAAGGTGATCGGTGCTATCCAATGGATCGCGCTGATCGCATTAAAGTGCAAAAAAGTTTTTAAAAAGATCAGATCCATGGGGGCAGCTGAGAATACTCACCCCTGTCCCACGGTTATCTGGTCCTCTGGGAGCAGACGCCGGCCTTCTGCGCATGCGTGCCAGCAGCATTATGTTAGCCGCATGCACACAAGGACGGGAGCCGCAGCAAATTTGAAATCTCATAGTTCCTGAAGGTAGCTGGGAGGCGATGTCACTGGGGACCGTGGATAATGGCGATCACAGAAAAGTGAAAAAAAAGTTACAATTTCACCTCCCCTCATGGATTGGATCCATGAAGGGAAGTGAAAATACTCACCCCTGTCCTCCATGATTCCTGGGGGCGATGTACAACTGCTGTGGGCTCCTGCGCATGCGCAGAAGGCCAGAGAGCTTAGGATATTTAAAATTCCCCTGCACCCAGCTCTCAAGGATAGCCGAGCGCAGGGAGATGTGACCGGGGACCGCTGTATGCGCTTCCCGGTCACATGATCAGTTATCCACCGGATAACAGTAATCATGTAAAGTTAAAAGGTGTAAAAAAAAAAAAAAAGTTTAAAAATTAAAATTTCATCTCCGCTTATGGATCGTATCTGTGAGGGGAAATGAAATTACACACCCAAGGTCCCCAGATTTGTTCCCCGAGGGATCTTTAGCCGCGGACCTTCTCCTGGCTTCGGCACATGCACCCGTCAGCATAATGGCAGATGCATGCGCAAAAGCCAAGGATTGCGGTGACATTTAAAATCTCCCTAGCCGAGAGCCTGGCGATGTCAGGAAAAGGGGGAGGGGTCACGTTTGTGGTTCCTAGTCACGTGATTACCGTTATCCAATGGGGTTTCAAGCATGGGGGTCCTGAAACCTGGCCAAAATAATTAGCAGCTTGCGATTGCTTCTGCATGCCATGAGGTAGATGTCTGGATGACCCCACTTTTGACAAAGTTCCCCAAAGACTTTGGGGTGTAATTCCCATTCTCCCGATCGACTGTGTCTCTGCTGAGGAAGTCGGCTATCCAGTTATCTACTCCTGGAAGATGATCTTCAGCTCATGTCAAGATCTTTGCTGCTTCCTCCATGACCTTGGTGCTGCAAGTCCCACCTTGATAATTTATGTGTGCGACAGCCATCGTGCAGTCGATTTGGACTCACAAAGGTAGTCCTGTCAGCTGGAGTGTGAAGTGGTGAAGAGACAGGAGAAGGGCCCGAAGTTCCAGCACATTTATTGGTAATTTGGTCTCCGTTTTGGCCCAAGTTCCTTCGGTGGAGGCATTCTTCAGAGCACACTCCAGCTGGAACGGCTAGCATCCGAGGCGAGTACCTGCATTGAGAGGTCAGAGAGGACCATCCCAGATGTTCTGGACTCAGCCACTAAAACAGGGAGCGCTGAATGCGCAGAGGTAGTCAGAGCTTCCGATCGAGGGAAGTGACTTGTCCCATTTCGAGAGAATAATCTACTGGAGAGGCCGTGTGACATTAGCCAACAGTATTCACCTCAAATAGAGTAGATCATTAATAAATAAAAATCACCTGCAGAATAAGCTGGCGCTATACAAAGAACAAGATTTTATTAGGCCCAGCGCACTTATGCAGCGACGAATAGTCATGGGATTCGGAATTAGCAAAGAATGAACAGGTTTCTTGGTGTTGGCAATAATACGAAAGCTTGATTCGTGGTAACGGATAGACCCAGATAATCCAGGCGTTGTGACGGTGAGAGAAAAGCCGAAGCATCAGCCATAGGGAGAGCCGTGCGTTTCACCAAGCAGGACACCGGTGGATCTACTGCGGGAGAAGACCAACGCCTTTGTTACTAAATGATCTGGAAAAGGATGCATGATATCTAGACTCCAGCACCCATCGGGAACGCTCCATCCCCTCCAGTACGGCCTCACATTCTTCATGTGGAGGAAACACTTTTGTAGAAAGCTGTGAACCTCTAACCAAAAAAGACGCTGCTGATATAGTAGGAGTCCGATATGTGAGGGCATCCCTTACGCCTATCCACAATAGTGGACATTTTTGAAGCCTGTTCCTCATCCAGATCAGAATCAGAAGGGACTGACTAATGTCTCTGGAAGGAGACTGTGATCTCATTTCAGGAATAACTAAATGGAACCTAGCAGATCTAAACGATCACCATGAATGGGAGGGTCTAGTTCTCTTCTGGTCTACCATAGACAAATTCCTGCCCAACTAGGTCATCTCCATGTGACACATTTTGGCCAGATTGACTGTCAGAACAGTCTAGTCTTTCAAAAATACTGGTAGAGTCCCAGGTAAGGTCAGCGACCGCCTGTGACAAGGATCATGCCCATTTTGGTTCAGCAGACGGGGTGCCAGTAGTTGGTTCTGTGGCCGCCTGCCACGATGGGACGCAGTTAGAACAAAGTGGTTCAACCTGGCCGCATGTAAATTTAGTACTACAGCAAGAGTACCCATAGTGTTGTCCAATTTACAGTAATATAGACTACTGCAGGCAGAGTTACCCCGTCCGGAGCAGAGTTATGGGATAATAGTCCCAGGAATCCTTACCTTGAGCTTCTTATGAGAAGGGTTCGGTACTACAGGTCCCAGCCACACCCTGTGACAAAACTAAAGCTGAAGCATCTGGAAACAGGATGTGACGGTGGAACACCTCTATGCAGGCATTCGTGAAGAAGAGGAAGCCGCTTACAGCTTCTGCCTTCTCCTCCGGGTCCTCGGCTGTGACCAAATTCACAGAGCTTAGTCCTTATCGAGTTCACGGATTGCTTTACAACTTCTTTTAAGCTGTAGTTTCCAAGATTTTTAAATGGTCATACTTCACTAAATCCCACTGGTGGCTTTCAATAAGAAAAATCCTTTTTTTAGCTTAAAGAAACATATTTATACGCTAAAACTAACCTCTATGACCGCGCCAATGCCAGCAGGGATCAATACCAGCAAACTGGTCTGTTCATCCAGAAGAAAAAGGAAGATCACCACCGTACTAAAGCAACGCCACAACACTGCAAAATAAAGGGGAAAACAAACTTTGTACATTATATGTGTATTACACTACGAGGAGAGGTCGGATGCCGCCTACTGTAATATACACGTACAGCAGACGGACCCCACTCCTGCCAAGTGTTAGAAACAAGTGACCTCGCCTGATATGGGAGCCATGCAGGGAGAACGCAGGGTCAGACGAGGGCCAACACTAGATTGGAAAGGGTTAAATCCTCCTCAAGAAAAGCAGCACAAAAATCCCCCCACATTTTGGTTCTTGGGGCGAACTCAAAGAGCGATGTCCTAGAATGCAAAACTCTGTTCCAAGAAGAGTTCCTTTGTGTCGCCCATATTAATTGTTTGGGATAAAAGAGCTGATGTTACTGCGCCCCGTGAGCATTCGGCCACCATCCTGGGGGATCTGGGAGGGTACGCTCTCACAAAGCACTCGCTGCGGCTGAAGCCATCCGTGGCTCACTACTGCTGCGTCTGGTTAGTGGCCACAAGGTTCACCCATAGTCAGCGAGCCGCATCTCAGCCACACGGCAAACACTTTGTGGGACCGTACCCTAAAAGGTGCTGCTGATCCCCTCCTCCGGCAATAACTGCTCTACTCACATGGGGGGGGGGGGGGGGTGTTATAGGGCACAAACCCCAAATGTCGCATCTAAGATCCCACCATGTTAGTAACCCCTTTCATACCTGCTTTTGTCGACATCCCAACCATATTCTTCTTCTTTTTCCAGAAACTGATGTCATTTTTAAACGCAAGGAAATCAAATAAAAGCTGAAAAGTGGAGAAAAAAACGAGATGTTAAACGAAGACAAGTCATTTACCAGACTCCTGTAACCCCTTAATGGCTGGCAGATTTTATGTCCAAGGGCCGTAATATTTTTTATTTTTCCATCATTTTTTGTGGGCCAAGCTGTGTTTTTAATAGCATTTTGGGGTAAATATAATGTATGGATGGAGTGACGCTCAGGAGGGAGATCCGCATGGGATCTGGGAGCGTTCTGGTGGTATACAATAGGTTTATGTGGGACCATAATGTATACTGCTATGGTGATTAAAAGGTTAATGAACTTGGCTCTCAAGTCATTCTGTCAGGTAATAGTTGGTAATGGTCTCCCGCTGTGATTGGCCGGGGTGTCGTTGCCAGGCTGTTTTGAGGTAAAGCTGGCAGCGGGCGTTGATTGGTGGCCTAAAAAGAGCGGGAAGCTCTGCCCGTTGCTGGGCAGGAGTGGTGTGGTTGAAACCTATGTGATTGGATGACGGGAGTGGAGAGGCTGTGAACAGAGGGCATTTAAGTAATCAGCAAAGAGGTACCGGGCATCTTTGGCTGTAAAGCAGCTTCCCTCCCTCCCTGCAGGCTGTCGCGGTTGATTGATGGGGATTTGTAGCCCGCATTAGGCGGGTGGGCGAGGGGACTTGGGGATCGTGGTTGGTTTAGCGCGTCTTAAAGACGGTATTTATTACTAATGGTGTTGTTTCATTTGATCCCCAAGTGTTAATAAAATCCCATCAATACAGACCGCGGCCGTCTTGTTCCAACCTGGTTGTCCGTGTTTTATTTAGCTATTATCAAAGGGTTAAGTTGGTGAGGATGTTGTAGCAAAGGTAAGTTAAGGAGAGCGTAAGATTCCATGTATAGTATAACTTGTTATTTGGAGTGTCAAAATGAATGTGGACATTGTAGCAGATTTACTGATTCAAGCTGACAGTGCAAACAGACTGGACAGCCTTTACATGCGCCAAAGTTATCCCAGTGGCCCTACCCAATGATAAATCTGACGAGTCTTTGGACCGTCTAACTTTATAGCGACTTCCGTAGTTTATACCACAAGTTGGGGCGACATTGTTTAAGCACATTGCTGTATTTAAGCCACAAACTATAAAAAGTCTAAAAGCACAAGATAAATGTGATGCCGACCACAATCTAGATCAGAAAACTGGCGAGACTTCAGTAGTGAATTTGCCGCATTGTTTTGGGGTTTTGGCTTCGCAGCCTTCACCAAATAATTATTTTTGGACAAAGCTTTGACCTTGGGACGTCCCAGAGCAGTACCCGGGGGTGGGAAAATATAAGAAGCCGCAGGTGTAAAGAAGCGTCATCCGCTCTTCACCCGTGACTAGCGTTAATGGGTGCCTAGGCATGCAGTTTGCTCAGAGACAGAGCATAAAGGGGCCCGAGAAAACGGACCCATCCCCCCAACAGGAAAAAGGCTCCCGACGAGGAAGTTCCCACGAGGCACCCGTTGACCGAGTAATATGTGCCGTAACACAGCCTGAACATATGATATCTCTGGCACGGTAACCCTGTACTGACGCAAAGCGGAGTCCGAGCGAGAAACTCACCTCGGAAACCCAAGGATCCACAGCAGAGGGCCAGGGCGACTGAAGAGTGCCGCTAGAGAGGGGTAACCTTGCGAATTACGACCAAGCCCACTTGTGACCGGCTCATCCCATGGGACTAGACTTCATCAACCCGGGCCAAGATGCCACATGCAGTGAGGTGACACGCAACAGGACGATAACGACCTTCTTTGGATGACAAAGAACTTCCGCCCGATAGCGCCTCCCGCTTAGAAGAGAGACGAGTAGACTGGCGAGCTGGATGTGACGACAGCACCATCAGAAAAGAGGGGGACGAAACGTAAAAGAGCTGGGCCCGCTAGTAGGCCATCTAGTTAAACGTTGGGGTCCGCCGGAGTCCAGACTGTAAACACCCGACTAGGCAGGCTGGTAATGACAGCACCGTTGTTGAAGGGTCAGTAGGAAGCATGCCAGGTGAATGCATGGGCGCTGCCACTACCAGAGAGAGTGGGAGATGGAGACACATGGCTCAAAAATACCAATAGCATCAGCCTTCTGAGACTGACAATGGCCACAGCCTCCACCTTCTGCATGAAGATCCTGAAGACGTCTAGGCCTTGGAAAAAGGCGTCTGAGTTGTCATGCCAGGGTGGCTCCCTACCATGCCGGCTGTCCAAGATGTCACCGCCACCACATAAACTCCCACCAGTCACCATAAAACGTGGCATAACTGCCAAACTACCCCGGACGGGAGTCTCACTGGTCCCTTTGTGGAACCTTCCGGAGTCAGGAGGGCGAGCGCTAAGAATTGAAATAAGTATTAATGCAAGCAATGCCGCAGGAGGAAAAAGCGGAGGATGGCGGTGCACTAACAGCTCTGTCTGATCGAATGCTTGTCTCCTGGACGGCGCTCTTACCTGCGTAGGAAGGCTACATGGAGAAACGCTGTAGGAGCAAAGTCGTAGACCGCTCTGACTACAGAGAACTCCTGACGGCAGCAGCCCAGACATCCTTATGGGGGAGAATGCGAGGCCCGTTCTGCTGCCAAATTTAGGGTCAGCGACGAACTCCGCCTCAACAGGACCATTCATGCATCACCGACGACATGAGTGACCCACGTCCGCATGGACACGGCTGACTGAGCACTAGATGATGGTTTGGTTACAAGGCTGCTGCAGAGGGACCGGACCCCTAGTGGCTCCGCATGTCAGAGCTGACCGGAGGGGAGCTAGTAGATGGATCTACCGCCCCAGGCCCCCTGTTAGAGGGCGGCCCCCCTGGACTACCATTATACTTAGATAGAATAAGATAAGATATTCTGACCGACTGGATGTCCATCCCACATAGCGGTGCGAGCGCACATAGTATACGGCTCTGGGCGGCCCCTACCCACGTCTCATCCTGTAAGTGGGGAAAGCGCTAAAGCTGCCCACAAGGACACTTCAGACAGGCCACCATAGGGGAGCTGGCTGTTAGGTAAGGCTTCCCTGTTCAAGAGCGGAGAAGAGGAGCAATGTGTCCGTGGACCTTCTGTGCACAGTACTCCTTCCATATGGGAGGAACTACAGAGGTCAGCAAGCCCAGAGTACTGCTAATAACCAGGCCGAACATGGCGGGATGCAATCTTGTCCTGTATGGAGAGCGCACATGGCACTTGTCTCTTGCCTGTCGTCCTGGACACTGACACCGCGCCAAGGATGCCAGGAGAGAACTGCAGGCGGCACCCCTCAGTGAGATAGCCATTAGGCAAGGCTGACCAGGTCTATAACAGACGTGAGGGGAGATGAGTCCGGAGACTTCCTGTGCGAGTACTCCTTCCACATGGAGGGGACCACAGGTCTCAGCAAGCCCGGAGCTATGCTGGCAATTAGCTTGAACACCGCCGTTCATAAAACGAGATGACCTCTAGCTGGGTGTAATCTCGTACCAGATAATCCCTGTGCCAGTCCTCTTTAAGTACCTCAGGTCTCAGTAGGCCCAGAATCACGCTGTGGTTGACCAGCAGCAATGTCTGGCCGTTCGTCCTCCTACGAAGGGGTAGATCGGAGAGTAATACTGCTCCGCCGACCTCAGGAGGAGGTGAAGCCGTGGCGCCTAGGACTGGGGCACACAGCCATTGGGGGGAGCCTGAGCTGTGCAAGGAGGGGACCGCAGGCCTCCCATCCTCCAGCCACAGCCCCTGTCATCGAGGACCCTCCGCGCAAAAACACCTGCCTCAGCGCAGCGGGCGGGCAGGTCAAGCAGTCCAGCTGGAGGCCAATGACAAATGAACGCACTACAACGCGCGGCGGCCAATACATACACGCCCATGGTGGCATAACCCAAGCCCTGTGACCCTATGCAGAAGACGCACGGATATACAGTTAATGCCGCACAGAGGCTACCCCGCACCGCGGCTGCCACCGAAATACCGCACAGCGGCTACACAGAAAACACTGTGCCACTAAAATGGCGCACAGCGGCTATACAGTTAATGCCTCAGAGCGGTTCCACATTAAGCCGCATAGAGGCTCGCAGGCATGCCGCACGGCAGCGGTAATCAGTTACTCCTGGATGCATCAGACATGTAGGAGAATGACCCTATTCACAGCAGGACCACCAGAGCAGATACAGAAGTAGGGCCCCGTTCACAGCAGGACCACCAGAGCAGATACAGAAGTATGACCCCGTTCACAGCAGGACCACCAGAACAGATATAGAAGTAGGACACCGTTCACAGCAGGACCACCAGAGCAGATACAGAAGTAGAACACCATTCACAGCAGGACCACCAGAGCAGATACAGAAGTATGACCCCGTTCACAGCAGGACCACCAGAGCAGATACAGAAGTAGGGCCCCGTTCACAGCAGGACCACCAGAGCAGATACAGAAGTAGGACACCGTTCACAGCAGGACCACCAGAGCAGATACAGAAGTAGGACACCGTTCACAGCAGGACCACCAGAGCAGATACAGAAGTAGGACAACGTTCACGCACAACCTGCAGAGAACAGAGCCACGAGACTGCAGGAACGCAGGACCGCTCAAGAGGAAAACCGGCCGACACCATGAAGGAGCTGCTATATATATGAGCACAGACTTTGGGGATTGGCTGACTGAAGCACCGGGCCAGCACCATCAACCGCAACTGTGAAGCCGAGCTGCTAAGAAACAACATGTAGAACAACAGATCCCAGCAGCAAGCTCTAACACGGCCCCCCAGGCCAGTATAGGCATAACACAAGCTGTATGGCGGTGAATACCCTCCTGTATGCGACAAATACACAGCCCGTCAGGCAAGTGACCCAGGAGGGGACCCTGTACAGGGCAGGGCAGCAAGGGAAGCGGTTTTATTACCTACTCCTTTTTATTCATCTATCTTCTTTCTTCCTTCCTTGCCTCCAGCAGGGTCCCTCGACCCACTCCCCATACCCCGCAGGGAGGGGAGAGGCAGCTGCCCCGGGGGACCTATGGCTGGCGGGCAACAAACTGGACCCCAGCTGTGCACCTTTTCTTCTCCAGGTGGGGCAGACAATGGACAGCAAAGTCTGGTCGTTCGCCCTCCTGCGTAGGGGCAGCTCTGACAGTAATACTGCGACCTGCAATCACTTCTTGTAGGACGACAGACACTTGCTGTCCGCCCTCCTCGTGGGGAACAGGTAGCAAGCTTCCTGGTCTGTCCCCACATCCCTGCAGTCCTGAAGACCTTGATGGAAGAGGTCTGCCTCCTACAGACACTAAGCTAAAAACTGATTAGCTGAGTACCTGCAGAGGGTATATAGCAAGCAGGAGGAGCCAACTCATTGTCTACTTAGTGTTCGCCTCCAGTCAGCAGCTGCTATATACACAAGGTAAAAGCTGTGTCAACCAATAAACATGACACAAAATTTTTTTTATTGGTACCATTTAATGTATGGAAAAGCTTTTAAAAATGTTTAAGTGGAGAGAAATAAAAAAAAATGCAATTGCTTCATTTCTGAAAGTTTATTTTCACAGTGCAGTAAAAATGACGGCCAGTACGCTCACGGTCAGACTAGATTCATAGTTGTCTGTTTCATAAATAAAAGATGCCGTCCGCTGCCGTATTCCGAGGCCAGGAACTTTACTTTATCAACTGCATTCATCATTTAGGTTATAGAAATTTAAGGGCTTGTATACATGGACGTATATCAGATGGGTTTTCACACCCGGCCAATATACGCTGCCCCTCTCTGCAAGAGGAGGAGGCGGGATCTAGTGTGCCAAGCTCCCGCCCCCTGCCACTGTTTGCAATGGGAGGGACAGGTTGAAACTAAGCTCCGCCCCATCCCTCCCATTGCTAACAGTGGTGAGGGGTGGGGAGGGGGCGGGAGCTCAGCACCCTAGTCCCCGTTCCATCACGCCTCCTCCCCTTGCAGAGAGGGACAGCGTATATCGGCCGGGTGTGGAAACCCGCCCGATATACGTCCATGTGAATAAGCCATAACACATTATTTATGGTGATAACTAATTAATCCCCCTATAATACACTGCAATACTGCAGTGTGGTACACAAGCCGTAATAGGCCATCAGGCTGAACTGAAGGGGGCGCTCTCCCACTGTTAGTCTCTTAGACACCACGGTCATTATTCACCATTGCATATACAGGCCCTTGCAAAAGTATTCACCTCTTTGGTGTTTTTCCCGCTTGTTGCATTAGAATTTGGAATTAAGATGAATTTGGGGGGGGGAGAAGGGTTGTACCACTTACACAACATGACCACCACTTTGAGAGTGCAATTTTATCTTTGCCATGGCTGAACAACAGAGAACTGTAATGTGAACGCGTTGATTTGCTCCCTGAAGGTCAATGAGTTGTGGAGCCACGTTTTGCTGCAATTCCAGATGCAGGTCTCTTGGGGTCTCTAATAGCTTCACACATCTAGAAACTGAATGCTTTCCATTCTTCAGGCAAAATTGCTCCAACGTCTAAGTTAGAAGGGTCCTAGTCATATCACAGATTCTTAATTGGACTGAGGTCGGGGCTTTGACTAAGCCATTCCAAGACACATAAATGTTTCCCCCTAAACTTTTTGTCTCCCAGAAGTCCAGCCTCACATCCTTGTCGTGGGAGACGGGCAACAGTCAAGTAGGGGACTGCTGACAGGGCGAAGTACAGTGGCTGCTACGGTAGCCGTGAAAGCCTGTCAGGAACCTTGAATACGGCTGGCTTACGAGGCTCTGCTGAAGGCCGGGCAGCAGCGGTTCCTTCCTTACTGAAGGTGGATACACCTTTTAGTCGAGGCAAACGGCAACAGCATGCAACAGTGAAAGGCCTAGTCCCAATACACTTGTGAAATGGGCCTCATTACTGCGCTCCCCATTGCCCCCTGTCTGAACACAACGAACTATGCAGGGACTCCCGATCAAAAAACAATGGCTAGCACTTCAAGCACCAGGGTTAGAGCCTCTGACAACCCAAGTTCCCGTTGCCAACCAGCACCTCATAGTGCACGCATGAAGAAAAGAATCAAAAGCCCAGTTCGGCACGGCCCTTTCTGGATGAAGGTTGATCACCGGGTCCCAAAAACTGACCTGCGTTCAGTCACCCGCTTTGCCACATGGAATGTTCTTACTCTGAACGGGACTGGCTTCCAGGTGGCACTCCTCAACTGGTTAGATATAACATCACTGTAGCCGGCATCACCGAAGCTACTGCATCATGACCAGCGCGAGGTTAATAGCGCCACCATATTACACTCCGGTGGCTCTGACCACACCCAGGGGAGTGGCACTGATCCTTCGCCCTCCCATAATTCAGTCCATGGAAATGTGGCATCTGATCTCTCCGCGTCTGCTTAACGCCAGGTTTGTTCATCGTCATGGTCACATGTCCATTATTGTGGCATATGCACCAACTGAAGAACCCACAGCTGCAGAGAAAGATGCCTTTTATGACCAGCTCGCCGTGACCGTGCAGTCCGTCCCTCCGCATGATGTACTCGTAGTGGTCGGTGATCTGAATGCAAACCCAGGCCCCAGACTCCTGGCTATGATGTCGTTGGACCCTTTGGCGAAGGCCCAACCAACGACAATTCACACCAGATGCTGTCATTCTGTGCCTCAATGGGCCTCACAGTCGCGGGGCCCTGGTTCCAGAGACGTAACATTCATAGGTTTATCCAACGATGGACGTACAAAAAAGGAACTGGACCATATACTCATTAGTCATCGCAATTCTGTCAAATCGTGTCGAGTATACCGTGGGGCAGAAGCTCCAGCAGACCACCGTTTGCTTGTTGCCGAAATAGCAGTTGCACTCCTTCCGCCCCATAAGACCAGATCACAACCTTCATTAAACGTTGACGCCCGAGGGAAAATCCAGCACTCGAATGTCAATACAATATCGCAATCGAAAACCGGTTCCACGTTCTGGACAATGAAAGCCCGCCTTAAAAACGACCAAGCACCATGTAAGAGGCTGAAGGGCATGTTCCGGGCAAAGGCCAAGAAAGACAGGGAGCGGTATTATAATGCTCTGGCTGATGAAGCTGAGGAGGGTCTGAAGTCAAACAATCTAAGAGCAGCATACAAAGCAGTCGCCAGAATCCGAGGGTCTTCAGGGACCAGCCGGCATACGCCAATCCACAAATCCGATGGCAGCCCTTGTACCAATTATGACAAGACACTTCAACGCTGGCGTGAACATTTCTCATCTGCCCTAAACCATCCACCGGCTAACCCGTGCTACGACCTCCATGACCTCGCATCCGTTGCTGTGGATGACCATTCTGTGCCTACGGATGCTCTGTCATGGGAAGAGGTCCGTTCTGCTATTCAGAAAATTAGATATGGGCGCGCCGCCGGCTCAGATGACAGTTCACCTGCTGAAATATGCAATTAACACAGATAAGCACTGCTTCACATCAACTATTTCTGCGCGTCTGGTATTGTGGGAAAGCCCCCGGTCAAATGGAAGGAGGGCATCATCCTCGCCCTGTACAAGGGGAAGGGCCCAAAAACAACATGCCCTAGCTACAGACCGGTAACGCTCCTCTCGGGTCCCGGCAAGGTCTTCGCGCACGTTCTACTCTTAAGGGTACAACCATTTCTGACCTCCAAGTGGAGACCCCAGCAGTCAAGCTTCACAGCAGGCCACTCCACCATGGATGCCATACTCACTCTTAGGCTCCTCTAAGAGATACATGGAGAATTTAACAAACCGCTCCTCGTCGCGTATGTCGATCTCAAGGCAGCATTCGACTCAGTCAACAGAGAAGCCCTCTGGAAGGCCTTGCATCAGGGCACATCCGCCAAACTCCGTATCAACGGTTCAACCTCTGCTAGTTTTGAGACCTCGTCTGGTGTTCGACAAAGTTGCGTCTTGGCTCCTGCACTCTTCTGCAGGGCCATACACTGGATTCTTCAGCGTTTTGGCCAATGTATTGGGGTCACTCTTCCGGAGTACCACTTTACTGACCTGGACTACGCCAACGATGTTGCACTTTTGGATGTCGCATCTAATAATCTGAGACACTCATTGGAACAGTTCGTTTTTGAGGCATCCTGTCTTAGGCTTCGCACCTCCTGGCAAATAAACAAGCTGCAGAATCTAGGAGCCGGCACAGTCCCTCCGGACCTAGACGTAAACGGACAGAGAGTCGACGCTGTCAGTGAGTTTGTGTACCTCGGCAGCATTCAGCACACAGATAGGAGGGCGCTTCCTGACATCCTGCGGAGAATAGTGCTGGCAGCCTCAGGGGTGAGGTCCCTGGATAAACTCTGGCGGAGGCAGAACATAACACTCAGGACTAAGATTCGATTCTACCAGACCTGCGTAATGCCAATATTATTGTACGGCTCGGAGACCTGGATCTTGCTGTCACGAACCACTGAGCATCTGGAGTAACTGCAGCAATTGCTAGGAATATCGAGAGACGACCCCCTGCCGGATGGCGGAGGCCCCCTGGTCGTCTGCAGCACTTGTGGGTGCAACAGATAGGCAACGGTACCTCCTCCGACATCAACACTGAATGGAACAATGCTCTCGGTCGTGGTCATTCTAGATTGGCACTACGGACCCTGGTCATTCTTCAATAAAGTCAAATAAGCCTCCTCCGTGGAGCGTACGGCTCATAGTGGTCCTACGGACACATACGTCCATCTCCGCTGTGGATCTCTGGAGCTCCTGCAGTGATCGTTGGTGTTTTTGCTGAATCTCCCATTACTCCTCGCCCGCTCTGTGAGGTTTGGCGCCCTTCTCTTGTCAGGTTTTTAGTTCTGATCACTTTGGCAGTACTGAGGTCTATTCACTCCTGTCAATAAAGCTTCTTTGACTCGAGCTATATTCTTCCCATAATGGATTTAATGGTTCTCTGTGAGGTCTACAGTTTGGAAGGTTTCTCCTGAGGACCCCCGGAGACCTCTTTGGTCTTCATGCTGCTTGCTTGTTGCTACTGCAGATTCAGGGGCTTTTCAGAACACGTGAATTCTATATGGACACGTGAGACCGATGGCACACAGGGCGATCGGATTCAACGAATTATGTGACTTCTGAAGTTAATTGGTTGGTCTAGACCTTATTTAGGGGGTGAATCTGTGCGCCCTCACAAATTCTTAGTTATGTATTCTATAAACAAGGTGGTTCTTCATTCCACTGTAACCCTTTGGACTCTTCTGTCAGGTCCATTACAACAATATAAAGTAAAACCCATTTGGATACCAGGTTCAATGTAACAAAACAGGAGAAACACCATCTTGGCCGTAGGGGCTGGAGCCCGGCTATCATCAGGCGGCCAATCTCCAGCTATACACGACAAAAAACACCGGTTTCGGCCTACTGGTGCAGCGCCGTAAAAAGGTACAAGAACCAGAAGAAAGCCCATGGTGTATTATAGATGGTCACTGATGGGATAATGAAGAGCATTTATGAGATGCCTATATAGTATCGTGCTTCTTGGGGGTTGCCCCCCGGGGTAGCACATGCTCATCACTGAGGCTCACCCACAGGATGCCTCTTGGCCTATTAAGTCAAGGGGTGCAGTAATTAGCATATGATGCATGCTTAATCAACCCTTTCCCCAGAACTGAAGTTGACAGAACCAGCAAGCAACTGCAACACAACTCACTAAAGCACTAAATTACGAGCACCTTAAGGCGTGTTTACACCGGGAAGAAATACCGCGGACGTCTGCAGCGGAAAATTCTGCAGTAATCCCATATTTACAACAGTCAAAATCTGCAGGATTCTGATTCAGAAATCAGTTGCATACCCGCCGCCGACTTCAGAAGATACAGCCCTCACCTCTGCAGCAGTCAGCTCCCCCTTCACCCGGCGGCCTGTACTGAGCGCCGTTGGACAGGTCGCTGTGCATCGGGTGGAGGAGTGCGCTGACAGATGGAGACTTCGTAGGTAAAGGGAGCGTGCTGTATCTTATGCAATCAGCGGAGGGGGGCCCATTCTGCAGCATTCCCCCCTAACGATGCCAACAGCTTCCCATTAGACACAAGCAGCTGTGACCAATCATCGTCTGAGGTCCGTGGGTACGTTATATGTGCAGTTATATAGTAGTCGGTAACAACTTACATGAAAAGCAGCCACAAAAAAGGTCAGAGCCAAAAAATAAAGGTTGGTGTCCACAAAGATCCCCTTCACTTCATCGGCATCTTTCTCAGAAAACCCTGTCAAAGAAATGATGATGTTACAATATAGATAGATGTGTGAGGAGAGGAAGCAGCGAAGGTAAACGGGGGCGCCAAAGACGAAACCCAGGAAATGGCGGAAGGACTAGGAATACAAAGAGTGCACAAAGGATTGGTGGCAGACAAAAGATAAACACCTTCAACAAACCACCCCGGGCTCCTCCCGACGGACGCCGCGCCACCCCGGGCTCCTCCCGACGGACGCCGCGCCACCCCGGGCTCCTCCCGACGGACGCCGCGCCACCCCGGGCTCCTCCCGACGGACGCCGCGCCACCCCGGGCTCCTCCCGACGGACGCCGCGCCACCCCGGGCTCCTCCCGACGGACGCCGCGCCACCCCGGGCTCCTCCCGACGGACGCCGCGCCCCCCCGGGCTCCTCCCGACGGACGCCGCGCCCCCCCGGGCTCCTCCCGACGGACGCCGCGCCCCCCCGGGCTCCTCCCGACGGACGCCGCGCCCCCCCGGGCTCCTCCCGACGGACGCCGCGCCCCCCCGGGCTCCTCCCGACGGACGCCGCGCCCCCCCGGGCTCCTCCCGACGGACGCCGCGCCACCCCGGGCTCCTCCCGACGGACGCCGCGCCAACCCGGGCTCCTCCCGACGGACGCCGCGCCAACCCGGGCTCCTCCCGACGGACGCCGCGCCAACCCGGGCTCCTCCCGACGGACGCCTTCGCCACCCCGGGCTCCTCCCGACGGACGCCGCGCCACCCCAGGCTCCTCCCGACGGACGCCGCGCCACCCCGGGCTCCTCCCGACGGACGCCGCGCCACCCCGGGCTCCTCCCGACGGACGCCGCGCCACCCCGGGCTCCTCCCGACGGACGCCGCGCCACCCCGGGCTCCTCCCGACGGACGCCGCGCCACCCCGGGCTCCTCCCGACGGACGCCGCGCCACCCCGGGCTCCTCCCGACGGACGCTGCGCCACCCCGGGCTCCTCCCGACGGACGCCGCGCCACCCCGGGCTCCTCCCGACGGACGCCGCGCCACCCTGGGCTCCTCCCGACGGACGCCGCGCCACCCCGGGCTCCTCCCGACGGACGCCGCGCCAACCCGGGCTCCTCCCGACGGACGCATTCGCCACCCCGGGCTCCTCCCGACGGACGCCTTCGCCACCCCGGGCTCCTCCCGACGGACGCCTTCGCCAGCCTGGGCTCCTCCCGACGGACGCCTTCGCCAGCCTGGGCTCCTCCCGACGGACGCCTTCGCCAGCCTGGGCTCCTCCCGACGGACGCCGCGCCACCCTGGGCTCCTCCCGACGGACGCCGCGTCACGACTTGGACACATTTTGTCCTGAGTTTTGCATTTCCTTCATTTTTAGAGGTTTTTAACTCTGGTGTCTGCAACAAATCCTTTGTGCTCTGTTTGTATTCTGTGGTTTTCTCTCCCCTTTGTACCGCTTGTTCTCCGGTTGGGAGTACAGGGAGCGCACCTCGTTCTTCACTGTGCGTGCCCGCTATATATGGACAACACAATCACCAATATACAAGTACGTGCGCAGAGACGCGCTAGAGAATCAGATCGCATTAATCAATCTCTGGTGAACCCCTGAAGAAGCCCTTCTAAAGGGTAAATATTAGCCTCAAAAGGCCTCTAAACACATCTGGACGCCCGGAGAGCGTCTGACTTACCGAACTGCTGTAAAGAGTAGACGGCATCTTGCATATGAATCCAGAAACGAAGTTTCCCCAGTGATATTTTATCATATGAAACCGTAAGAGGAAGCTCTGTTGTGGAGCGGTTTATCATCTGAAAGGAGGAAAAGCAGTGGAAATCACTAAACGTGCAAGAAATAGCTGAATCGGCGGCGGCCTCCTCCACATCACCCAATGGCCTGCTGTAAGACTACCGGCACCCAAATGAACACCACGAGGACACTATGGCCTCCGTCAGGCCCATAGAAGGCCGTGGAGATGGTGGTGCATAGACTGGAGGCATTCTAAGCAGAAACAATGTAGGTTTAGAACATTGGCTTATATTTAGCCTTCGGTTTGGGCAACCCAAGAAGATAAAAGTCCATCATGGATCCGGTAAACTTGTGTGAAAGAAGTCATACATCTTAGGCCGACTGCACACGCCTGGATTTCAATTGCGGAATCGGCGATCGTCCCCTGTGTGGACAATCTGCGGTATGCTGTGCCTACTTAAAAAAAAAAAAAAAATAGAGCATTCGCACGTCTGCTTAGATGAACGGATAGCGACTGCGATTTGAACAAGCGGATTTCAAATCGCAATGGGTTGTATTTTTGTGCGGATTCCACACGGACGGCTTCCATTGGAGTCAATGGAAGTCGTCTGACCTGCAGCCCATCCACAACTGACATTGCAGATAGGCCGCGGGTGGCGGCATCATCGCCTGGCGACAGCGCAGAAAACATTTTATAAAGAAAAAAATCTGTACTGCGCAGGAGCGACAGCGAGCGTTCACAGTCAGAAAGAAGGCATGCAGGTGTCACCGGCCCAGGTAGGAGCGGGATCCACTACCACCCCGGATCCCCCATGTGCAGCCGACCTTCACTACCAAATAAGCTGACAGCTTCAGGAGGTTTATTTCTCTCGTTACTTATATGTCCGCTTTAACAATAATAAGGCTTTGTTCACGTTAAGGGAGCAGCATAACGGTCTCTCTTGGCCAACCGGATCCATCTAACAGCGCTGAGCGGAGCCCACGGACTGTTGGGTGTCCGGCACATTCCTGGGCTACGTGATGCAGAGTGCTCAGCAATGAAAGCCCCGGAGCATCCGACGTACGAGCCAACAGCCCGGCTTAGTGTGAACTGAATGCCGTGAGCAATAAACGAGGAGAATCGCAAGTAAAGCGACAAACAACTGATGTCAGGGTTACTTCTGGGAACTTCTACATATGCAGACGGAGACGCAGAAGAGCCACTTACCATCAAATCCTTCACTCGATTACTGAGCTGATCAATAAATAGTATCGGGAGGTAATGGACGGACTTCCCCAACTGTATCCTACAAGAAGGAAGACATGCAGGTAAGTGGATGACACCCAAACACAAGGCTAGAAGATGCGTCTGCACCCCGGCAGCTCCGGAGGCGCTCAGAAGTAAAAGCAGCTTCCAGCTATGGATGAGAACTCCCACTGTAAACTGCTCCGGGCTATCAGGGCGGCCAACAGGCTAAGGCTGAGATTCCTGGCTGGTCAGTAGGCCTTACAGAATCGGGGCTACAGCCGTTTAAAGTGGGGGCGAAAAACTGAATTTAGAGTGTTTCCCAAAACAGGAAAAAGCTGATTATCTGGTGTCTATATTGTGCAGCAGTGGTAAAACATGTAACCTCTATCTAATGCTACTGACCCAGAGAGAACGGTCACAATTCACACCACACGGCGAACATCACAAAGGACAAAGGTTACTCCAGATATTATATGGTTCCCATACAAACGGCAAGATGACACACCGCGACGCTGACGGAAAAAAGAGCTGTGACCGCTGAAGACAACAGGAGAAACGAGTTACTGGCTCTTAAGGTTAAAATTAGTCACTAAGGGGTTAAAAGGGGATATCAGGGCTTTAAAAATTGATGGTCTACTCTCAACCGCTTGAAGGGGACACAACACATGAGTGAGCAACGCGGCCTCCTCAATGCCAACAGCCATGTGCGGCGAGGTCCGTACCCGTCACAGCGGCTGGGCTGAGGACGGCATTAACTTGAATGGGATAATATGTACCGTATATACTCGAGTATTAGCCGACCCGAGTATAAGCCGAGTCAGTAAGAACTGGGAAAACTTATTGACTTGAGTATACACTAGGTAAAAAAAAAAACAAAACCGCGCAATACTCACCTCCCAGCCGGCGTCTGTGTCCCCGGTACGATAGTCTCCCCGGCGGTGCAGCAAGCTGCTGGAGTATTCTTCTTGCTGTCATCTCCCTGCTCGGCATGAAAATTCCCCCGCCGTCAGCGCTATGTAAGTAAGTGCTGTGATTGGATCGAGCGCAAGCCAATCACAGCCGGCGCTTGATAAACCAATTACAGACATTTAGTGATGTTATTCACTGAATGGTTGTGAATGATCGAGCCTCAGCTGTGATTGGCCGGCGCTCGATCCAATCACAGCTCTTACTTACACAGCGTTGTTTTCAGCATAAATAAAATGTGTAGAAAAACTCGACTTATAGTGGAGTATATGCAGTAGTTATGGAGTGGTATATAGTCAGACCATTACGGCATTCCAGAGGCCTACTGAATGTACGACAGTGAAATGCTTTGTGGGCAAGTCATACCCATGGCACGGCGCGTCATCCAAGGCTCTACGGAATACATTGTTTATATCATTTCATTAAAGGGGGATTCTTTTCCCTTACACGCTTGTATAGCTACAGAGTAATAAACTATACTGGCCTGTTTAGGGCCCCCAACACTCCGGTCTCCACCTACTTCCTGGCCCCGGAGGTCACATGCTGTCTAAGCAGCCAATCACTGGCATCAGTACCGCTGAGTACAATGAACGACTGCAGAGATCACAAGCTTAGACAGCAAGTGATATCCGCCTCTTGCAAGTAATTGGATCCCGGGGTGGTAGGGGCCCCAAAGAGGCGAGTATAGGTTAGTTTATAGTGTTATAGCCGCACAACCCCTTTACACCGAATGGCGTCAGAACACGGCCATAATAATAGATATATACACAACCACAACACAATTACCCCTTCCCACAATAGGGCATAAAAAGCAGAGCCCCCCGCTGTTAACCCCTTCCCTGCTGCGATCTATGTAGATCACGGCATGGGAAGGGTCCACAGAGGCAATAATCAGTTACTATTGTTTCAGCTTTTCAAGCAACACAATATAGATTGAATATTGCTCGAAATACTTGTAGCGGCTTGTTCACAGGGAACCCATCAGCTCCCTACAGCACCATTATACTCAGCCACTCCCTGCAGTGTCCCCCTACAGCACCATTATACTCAGCCGCTCCCTGCAGTGTCCCCCCTACAGCACCATTATACTCAGCCGCTCCCTGCAGTGTCCCCCCTACAGCACCATTATACTCAGGCTCTCCCTGCAGTGTCCCCCCTACAGCACCATTATACTCAGCCGCTCCCTGCAGTGTCCCCCCTACAGCACCATTATACTCAGCCGCTCCCTGCAGTGTCCCCCTACAGCACCATTATACTCAGCCGCTCCCTGCAGTGTCCCCCTACAGCACCATTATACTCAGCCGCTCCCTGTAGTGTCCCCCCTACAGCACCATTATACTCAGGCGCTCCCTGCAGTGTCCCCCCTACAGCACCATTATACTCAGCCGCTCCCTGCAGTGTCCCCCCTACAGCACCATTATACTCAGCCGCTCCCTGCAGTGTCCCCCCTACAGCACCATTATACTCAGCCGCTCCCTGCAGTGTCCACCCTACAGCACCATTATACTCAGGCGCTCCCTGCAGTGTCCCCCCTGCAGCACCATTATACTCAGCCGCTCCCTGCAGTGTCCCCCCTGCAGCACCATTATACTCAGCCGCTCCCTGCAGTGTCCCCCCTGCAGCGCCATTATACTCAGCCGCTCCCTGCAGTGTCCCCATCTGAAGATCGCGCGGCACACAACAGTCTGAATGGCAGGTCTATGCGAGAGCACGTACTGCAATCTGAAGATTTCTGTGTATTGTGTGTCCTTCAGAAGACACAGCGGGAGCCAGGGAGCAGGCGAGTATAAAAAACACATCCCCAACAACCTGTCGGCTCCCCTAACAGCACCGTAACTTAGCTAACGCTGCTGTAGTGAGGGGACAGGGGCCAACTGGGTGGTATACTGAAGGGCAGCCATCCTTGAGTGACGGTTGGCGTGAAGCAATAGGGCGGTCTCGGTGCCGCGGATGTCTTCTGGTCAGTGACAGTGCAGACTTACATTTTCATATATCTGTGAACATCAGCAGGCAGCGAGGAACCATCAAAAATGAAATCCTCGACCATAACATTCAGCGTGAGCCGCGAGCGCCAGTGGGAGACGGGCTCGTCCAGGGCGGTGTGCGACTCCTTCTTTTCAGTATCGATTTGCTGCAAAGACACAAATAAAAAGTAGATATCAGAGAGAACTGAGCAAACAGCGCGGTCTGGCCAAACCGACACAACCCATAATCCCCGCTGCTTGGTGGAGCTTTAGGTTTGGTTGGGTCTTCACATACGATACAACTCTGTAGAGGAAGAGGTGTCAGCAGGACCTCTAGGGGGCAGTCACAGATCAGCACGCTCTCCACCCCTAAGAACGGCATCTACCCTCGTTATTGGTTATGGTCGGGCCCCTTAGCAGCAATCCTCTCAAATCTGTTCGGGACTTACTATTCTGTATATACACACACATATATATATATATATAGACACGCACATGATACAGACAGACAGACACAGACAGACACAGACAGACACAGACAGACACACACAGAGACACACAGAGACACACAGAGACACACACACATATATACACACGCACATGATGTATACACACACACACACACACACATATATATATACACACACGCACATGATGTACACACACACACACACACACACACATATATACACACGCACATGATGTATATACACACACACACACACACATATATACACACGCACATGATGTATATACACACACACACACATATATACACACGCACATGATACAGACAGACAGACAGACAGACACAGACAGACACACACAGAGAGACACACACACACATATATATATACATACACACACGCACATGATGTACACACACACACACATATATATATACATACACACACGCACATGATGTACACACACACACACACGATGTACACACACACACACACACACACACACACATATATATATACATACACACACGCACATGATGTACACACACACACACACGATGTACACACACACACGATGTACACACACACACACACACACATATATATATACACACGCACATGATGTACACACACACACACACACACATATATATACACACACACGCACATGATGTACACACACACACACACACACACATATATACACACGCACATGATGTATATACACACACACACACACACACATATATATACACACGCACATGATGTACACACACACACACATATATATACACACACACGCACATGATGTACACACACACACACACACACACATATATATACACACGCACATGATGTATATACACACACACACACACATATATATACACACGCACATGATGTATATACACACACACACACACATATATATACACACACGCACATGATGTATATACACACACACACACACACACACATATATATACACACACGCACATGATGTATATACACACACACACACACACACACACATATATATATATACACACGCACATGATGTACACACACACGCACATGATGTACACACACACACACACACACACACATATATATATATACACACACACGCACATGATGTATACACACACACACACATATATATATATACACACACGCACATGATGTATACACACACACACACATATATATATATATATATATATATACACACGCACATGATGTATACACACACACACACATATATATATATATATATATATATATATATACACACACGCACATGATGTATACACACACACACACATATATATATATATATATATATACACACACACACGATGTATACAGACACACACACACGATTTATCCGTTCAGTGGCTGCCGACTTTCGGTCACCTTGTGGTTCGGCATACGCCATGCTTTCCTGTCTTTGGCCCCTTTCTTCAGATCTTCCACAGTCATGTTGGTGCTAACCGTGATTGTGTCCAGCCAGCTGCTCTTTGGGGTCGTCTTCAGAATTGGCCGGTGTGAACTGACCCAGTATGGAAGCTGCTGTTTGGTGATTTTGCTTTCTAGTGATACTTTTCGTCTGACACGGCCTAGGATCGCCGTATTTGTGACCATCTCTGTCCCTGGTATGCACAGCGTATGCCACCGGCACCGCAGCTCAGAGGCCTCGGTCCTCCTGTCTACTTTATTGAGTGTCCAGCTTTCTTATGCAGATGTAGTTACTAGTAATTATTAAGAAATTATAGTACCAGTATTTTGGCAACGTGCCATGCGCGGCACACACAGCTCTACTATATGACATGCGCGGCCCAGACACGGCCCTGCGGCGTGCCATGCGCGGCCCAGACACGGCCCTGCGGCGTGCCATGCGCGTCACAGACACGGCCCTGCGGCGTGCCATGCGCGTCACAGACACGGCCCTGCGGCGTGCCATGCGCGTCACAGACACGGCCCTGCGGCGTGCCATGCGCGTCACAGACACGGCCCTGCGGCGTGCCATGCGCGTCACAGACACGGCCCTGCGGCGTGCCATGCGCGTCACAGACACGGCCCTGCGGCGTGCCATGCGCGTCACAGACACAGCCCTGCGGCGTGCCATGCGCGTCACAGACACAGCCCTGCGGCGTGCCATGCGCGTCACAGACACAGCCCTGCGGCGTGCCATGCGCGTCACAGACACAGCTCTACTATATGACATGCGCGTCACAGACACAGCCCTGCGGCGTGCCATGCGCGTCACAGACACATCTTAGCTCCTGGATACAGTGATGAGCCCCTGGTCATGCGAGTCCGCTCACACAGGTGATCACATGATGGTGACATCATCAGAGGTTCTGTTAGTTTGTCGGCTAATCCAGTATACAGTACTTTGTACCAAACTGCACAATGGCTCCTCCCACAGTAGTGACATCACTGTAGGTCCTTCAGCCCGCCGGATCTCTGTGGTGGCGGTAGGTCAGTGTCTCCAGGGTCACCCCACGAGTCCTGCTGCTTTGAACATGCTCTGACCCAGTCGTCACACTCACATCCTCCCTTTTGCTCACTTTCCTGTTTCCAACACAAGAAGTAACTGTTCTCTTGCCTTCTAATATTATATCTTTACAGGCGCCATTGTGCCAAGAAAATCCATGTTATTCGTTTCACCCATTGGTGGTTTTAATGTTATGGCTGATCAGTGTAGTTCTGCAGATAACGCTTATCATTAGTTAAAAATACAGTAAAAAGCAAAATAAGGGAAAGAGTGCGGCCTCACCTGGGTGCCGGATCCCCCTGTGATGAGATTGACCTCCTCCGGCTTGGGCACCATGTAAGTGGTTAATGGGCTGACTATGTGCACCTGCTTGCCATCGTGCCAGGGTAGAACGCCAGCGTGGTGCAGGAATATGTAGGCGTACAACGTCCCGTTATTCCTGGTTTTCTTTGGAACAGTCACATTCACAGTTCTGCAAAAAAATAATAGAAGTACAAACTTATCACTCTGAAGCCGATGATATATTATAAGATCCCCCAAGGAGGAAAACTTATTACAAGCAGTGGGAACAGGCATCTGACAAATGTGTAACGCAACACAGGCAGGTCCTAGATATATGTATGTAAGCGAAATACATGGGACAACAAAGAGTTAAACGTATTCTCATCACGGACAACCCCTTGCAGGCTGCGGCTGCGATCAGAGGATTGCTGAGGCTTCGGCTCCCGTAACGGGCGTCCCAACCGATTACCGGCCGTGTAAAGTAAGGCAGCCCCTCCTCCTGGTGCATAGACGCGCTATGGGGGGCACACGATGGGGGTTATCCTCACTGGGCGACTCCCTTATGTATATGTAGGAACCCGCTGGAAACCTCCAAATAGAAATAGTTACAAATAATAGCAAAAAACAGTCCTCATTGTTCCCAAGGAGAGAAACCCGAGCACTTCAAGGCCTTGACCCCATCCTGCAGCCGTGGGGACGTGTTGGGGTGTAGATGCCCCATATGAGCCCACACAACCATTTATAAATCAGGAGGGAATGAAATGAGAAAAACCCGAAGAGCTGGAAACAGACAGACTTGTAGAACAGTGAGCGCTGCATGAAATGGCATCTAACCAAGAGGAGGTCCCATAAAGCCAAGCCATAGGGAGGGTAGTCCCACGGACGGGACCGCCATCTCCGAACCAAATGATGTCATTGAATGGATGCGATTGGTTAACCCAGCGCCGGCTAATGGCTGAAGCGGCCCTGAGAGAACCAATCAGAGCATTAGCTTGCTGGAGGCGGGGGATTCAAGCCGTGTATGCAGAAAGCAATGCTCTGTCGGTGTGGAGGAGGGAGCGACAGCCTGCAGCAGTGCCACAGATCATCGCAGAACGCCAGCGGTAAGGGAGCATTGATTTTTTTTTTTCTTTTACTTGCAGTTAGTTTCCCCATTTGAACACATAAAGGGCATTTCAATGGGGCAAAGTGGTTGGCATATAAGGTTTTTGGCTTCAGAGCTCCGTCTCGGAACGGATTAAACTCGTATGTCAAGGCCCCGCTGTATTATAGGGACTGTTCATCTGACCGCCGCGTTGTCCCGTCTTCCCTTCTTCTGGGCCAGCAGCAGACAACAGGCTGCACTCGGTTGGCTTCTACGTATATTCACCCTCATACATCTCCATGCAAGTATATAGAATCCGAGTCGCTCATTTACCATCTGAACGTACCTTTCAAATCTGGACTCCACATCAAAGTTGTCAACGTTGAGGACCAAATCGACGTTATTCTCAGCGCTAATACTAGTTCTTGTGGTAGTATATACACTTAGCTGAAAGGGAAGACAGAAGAAAGGTAAAACCACAGACCGCACCAGAAAGGGAAGGAGCAAGAACTGCAGCGTGCCGGAAAACTACGATCTATCCGGTAAGAGAAGCCCGGCCACCCCTCCGGGCATGAGTGCCCGTCTCCGGCCGGCTGTGAGCGCAGACTGCTCTGAGCCTTCTAAGACCCAGAGACGTGGCCTTACTGTAAGTGGTTTTCAAATGGAAATACCTACAGAAGGTCCCGATAAATGTCACCTACACTGTATGGCCAGACGTGGGTGGACATCCGACCATCAACTACATGGACTTGTTGGGCATCCCATTCCAATACCGCGGGCATTTACACCCTTCTGGATCTATAACACCCCCAGGCTTTCTACAAGATGTTGTGAGTCTATGAGCCTTTGTGCCCATCCAGCCAAGAGCGTCTGTGAGGTCAGGACTGACGGGGGACGAGAAGGTCCGGTCCCAGAGTTCTCTTCCATCCCAAAAGATAGAGGTGATGTTTGAAGGGGTGGACCGTCTGGTTTTCTGCCGCCCACCAGTTCTTGCACACCGAACAATGTCCTTATAGACCTCCCTTTGTGCGCAGGACGGTACCAATAAAAGGACCTTCCCCAAACTGTTGCCACAAATACGGAGACATACAAGCTTCTAAAATGTCTTATGTTGTAGAAATGACCTCACAGGAAATAAGGGACCAAACAATTCAAAACAGCCCCGCCACCCATTATGCCTCCTTCCACACATCCGTAAGCACCTATGTACCCTGGCAGGCATCGTTCTCTGGAATCTACCAAACTCACCAGACTGCCGATAGCGCCACCCGAGTCATCACTCCAGAGGGCAGGCTTCCATTGCTCTGCAGTCCATCATACACAGTGATCTTAGGCTTGTGTGCAGCCGCCTGGCATCATACATGGTGATCCTAGGCTTGTGTGCAGCTGCCTGGCATCATACATGGTGATCCTAGGCTTGTGTGCAGCTGCCTGGCATCATGTACGATGATCTTAGGCTTGTGTGCAGCCGCCTGGCCCGGGACACTTATCTCCTTGAGCGTTTAACACACAGTTCTTGTATGGATGTCACTGGCAGTCTGTGTGACTTACCTCCGCGACGCTTACACTTCTTAGCACTTCGGAAATGCTCAGACGACGCAAACTTGTTGCAGAAGCTTTTGCAATTCGATATCTGCTCCAAACATGTTAATGGATCTGTTTCTGTGGCTCATGCATGGATTTCGGCCAGCCCCATTACTGTTGATGAGGGCATCTTAAAGGGGACATCCGGTTACTATACGAAACTTTAATGTCAGGTGCACAGGTGTTCAAACAACAAATCCAGCAGTACTTACCTGTCCTCACCCCCGGCGATCTCTGTTGTGAACCACATACCCTGTGACTGCTGCTGCGTCAGCGCCCATTGTCCTGCCATCACTGCTCACATCCTAGCCGCCATGATGCCAGGAGTTCAGAACAGGGATGCTGCGGCCTCTGATTGGCTGCAGCGGTCACACGGTTTGATAACCAGAGGACTGGAGGACAGCAGGTCTGCAACGCTGGATGGCCGGGCTGAGGACGGCAAGGACTGCTGGAGGATTTGAAATAGTAAGCAGACGTCCCCTTTAAGCAGACCAGAGATTTCACAATTGCCCCTGCGACGTCCCATGACAGTGCCATGTGTAAGCAGGGTGCGGCTAAACACTGGAACCCAATACCCAGGAAGGGGCCGTAGATTTGGTCATATACTGAGGGCAGCATGGCTGTAAGTACTGTGGAGAGGTACCTACCTGCAGCTTGGGTCTCTTGGACAAGTACGGCTTGATACAGTTGTCACTGTGGCTTTCGCAGGGCTTGGTGTAGACGATGCCATACATCACCCAGCAGGTATGAACTACATAGACAATAAACACACCGACCACCAGGGTGGTGAAGGAGCTTCTGTTCAGCATGGCAGATGGCCACGCGGGGGGCACCGGAGCGACTGGGAATCCAAAACTGACAGAGGAGAGAAAGTCCTGCAGAAAGAAGAACACAATCCAGTTGGGAAGAGTTCTGCCATAACAGCCTGCAGCCAATCGGAGGTCAGACGACCCCGAGAAGAGCTGCCGCCCGTCGGTGACTGAGCCGGAGGATACGTAGGGGCAAGTCATCAATGTATTCATACACTTCCAGGAGGGATAAGAGGAGGACAGCGCCGGAGAAGAGCGGCTGCCGCCCGTCAGTAACTGTGCCGCAGGATACGTAGGGGCAAGTCATCAATGTAGTCATACACTTCCAGGAGAGATAAGAGGAGGACAGCGCCGGAGAAGAGCGGCTGCCGCTCGTCGGTGACTGTGACAGGATACGTAGGGGCAAGTCATCAATGTATTCATACACTTCCAGGAGGGATAAGAGGAGGACAGACCCGGAGAAGAGCGGCTGCCGCCCGTCGGTGACTATGATGGGATACGTGGGGACAAATCATCAATGTATTCATACACTTCCAGGAGGGATAAGAGGAGGACAGCCCCAGCACTGCTCTTCTATGGAGAAGGGAAATACTAAAGGCATTTTCCTGGCAGCGCTGACTGTCAGTACCAGGATACACCGGGGTCCGAGCGGAAGCCGCTGCTTCGAACCTTGTGTAGTGGACGGCACTTGTAATTGCAGGCAGGGGTCCCACTGATTTGAGTGAGATCTGCGCCTACAATTATGAGTGCCGGCCACTACACAGGGCTCGGAGCTGCAGCTTCCACTCCAACCCTAAATTATCCCGATGCTGCCTGGAAAACCCGTCAACTAAAACAGACATGCCAGGAATGCTGACAGAGCCTCTTTAACCCCTTAACACTCCATGACGTCCAGTTACATCATGGAGGTTCAGGGATTGCTGCGGCCCCAGACAATGCCGGCGGCCGCCCGCTGCGGCCCCAGCCAATGCCGGCGGCCGCCCGCTGCGGCCCTGACCTTATAAATACCAGCAATTTTGACAGCGGCATCTAAAAGCCCGGATCGGAGTTCAGGACTCCTAACCACCCAGGATGAGATTGTCATTCAGTTGCCATGGCAGTCAGGGGCCTTCTGAAAGCCCCCAGGGTTGCTACTGCAGGCAGCCTATATAGCCATGCCTGTTGTGCGCAGGAGCGATCAATCCACCGCAAGGTCCCCCCCCCCCTTTCTGGGGACAAACAACATTTAAATAAATATATATATTATTTAAAAAATGAAAATTACTGAAAGGTTTTAACTAGAGATGAGCGAGCGTGCTCGGCGAGGGCAGTTACTGGAGAGGGCACCGCTATTGTCGAGTAACTGCATGCTCATCGGAGAAAATTTGGTGGGTCCGCAGGAGGGAGAGAGATCTCACCCCCCCCCCCCCCATCCGAATCTTCTCCAACGAGCATGCAGTTACTCGAAAATAGCGGTGCCCTCTCCAGTAACTGCCCGTCCAATAATCAGTCCGTGGGCATTGGGCCTAAATTTAGTATCGTAGTAATCGTACCGACCCTCGGAATAGAGTTATGGCTGCGGGGTGTCCACTGTAACACAAGAAGCACTGAGATGGCGCAACGTTGTGGGTTTTTTCTCATTATACTTAGAATCTTTAAAAAGTTTTTCAGTACATTATAAACAATCAGTAAAAAATACAGTGCCAACACCAACGCCACCAACACCACTGCCAACACCAACGCCACCAACACCACTGCCAACACCAGCGGGCAGCCATAAGGACACGGCTCCTAGACCCAAGCCCCTTAGGGACCACTGAAAACACCTACTGCTGGTCACCAAGTAACATAGTATGTAAGGCTGAATGAAGACAATGTCCATCTAGTCCAGCCTGTTTATCCTCCTGTGTTGATCCAGAGGAAGGCAAAAAAAACCCCAAGGCCAGAAGCCAATTAGCCCATTTGGGGAAAAATTCCTTCCCGACTCCCTAATGGCAATCAGACTGTTCCCTGGATCAACCCCTAATAGTTCCTACCTGCCTATATACCCGGATTAACAATTAGCCTAAGACTTGTATCCTATAATGTCCTTCCTCTCCAGAAAGACATCAAGTCCCCTTTTAAACTCCTCTAATAATAATAATAATAATCTTTATTTGTATAGCGCCAACTTATTCCGCAGCGCTTTCAGGCATGGATAAATGCAAAACAATACAACAATTACAATGTGAGGTACATTGGGTTAGACACAAATGGGTTGAGGGTGGTACAGGAGGTGCAGGGGTGGGGAACACGGGCAATAGGAAATTTCATGTACACATCATTTATCAGAAGGCAAACAGGGTGGAGCACCATAGGGAGCGGCGAGGGACTAGGTCAGGAGATTTGGTATGCTTCCCTGAAGAGGTGCATTTTTAAGGCACGTCTGAAATTTCGTGCATCGGGAATTGTCCGGATGCCTTGGGGTAGAGCATTCCAGAGGATGGGTGCTGCTCTGGTGAAGTCCTGTAGGCGAGCATGAGAGGTACGTATTACAGGGGCGTTTAGTCTGAGGGTGTTAGCCAATCGGAGTGAGCGGGCTGGGTGGTGTACTGACAGGAGGGAGGCGATGTATGGTGGTGTACTGACAGTAGGGAGGCGATGTATGGTGGTGTACTGACAGGAGGGAGGCGATGTATGGTGGTGTACTGACAGGAGGGAGGCGATGTATGGTGGTGTACTGACAGGAGGGAGGCGATGTATGGTGGTGTACTGACAGGAGGGAGGCGATGTATGGTGGTGTACTGACAGGAGGGAGGCGATGTATGGTGGTGTACTGACAGGAGGGAGGCGATGTATGGTGGTGTACTGACAGTAGGGAGGCGATGTATGGTGGTGTACTGACAGTAGGGAGGCGATGTATGGTGGTGTACTGACAGGAGGGAGGCGATGTATGGTGGTGTACTGACAGGAGGGAGGTGATGTACGGTGGTGTACTGACAGTAGGGAGGCGATGTATGGTGGTGTACTGACAGTAGGGAGGCGATGTATGGTGGCGCAGCGCCATGCAGAGCTTTGTGGGTGAGGTTGAGGAGTTTAAATTTAGTTCTGCAGTGGATGGGCAGCCAATGCAGCGACTGGCATAATGCAGAGGCATCTGAGTAACGGCTGGATAGAAAAATGAGTCTAGCTGCTGCATTTAGTATGGATTGGAGCGGAGCGAGTCTAGTGCAGGGAGGCCAATGAGTAGCGAGTTGCAGTAGTCAAGCCGGGAGTGGATGAGCGCAACCACGAGCGTCTTTAGCATGTCCGTGGTTAGGAACGGACATATTTTAGCAATATTTCTGAGGTGCATGTGGCATGTTTGGGCCAGAGATTGGATAGGGGGGGGGGGTAAAGGAGAGGTCAGAGTCCAGTGTGACCCTAGGGCATCGGGCATGCGGTCTGGGGGTTAAGATGGTGCCAGACACTGGAATGGAGATGTTGGGGGGAGGTCGGTTAGAAGGTGGAAAGACAAGGAGGTCAGTTTTAGAGAGGTTTAGTTTGAGAAAAAGGGAGGACATAGTGTTAGAGACAGCGGACAAACAGTCGGTGATATTTTGGAGGAATGGTCCAGAGATCTCACGAGAGGAGGTGTATAGTTGGGTGTCATCAGCGTAGAGATGGTATTGGAGGCCAAATTTGTGGATGGTTTGTCCAATTGGGGCAGTATAGATAGAGAAAAGAAGGGGACCAAGGACCGAGCCCTGGGGTACCCCAACAGTGAGAAGAAGTGGAGCAGAGATAGAACCAGCAAAGGAAACACTGAAAGAACGGTCAGAGAGGTAGGAAGAGAACCAGGAGAGAGCAGTATCCTTTAGACCAATAGAGCGGAGCATAGTGAGAAGGAGGGTATGGTCAACAGTGTCAAATGCAGCAGACAGGCCAAGGAGGATTAGTAGGGAGTAATCACCTCTCGACTTTGCAGTCATCAGGTCATTTGTTACTTTTGTAAGGGCAGTTTCGGTCGAGTGTAGAGAGCGGAAACCAGACTGGAGGGGGTCGAGGAGTGAGTTGTCAGAGAGAAAGCGAGTAAGGCGGGAGTAGACCAGGCGTTCCAGTAATTTGGAGATGAAGGGGAGGTTTGAGACAGGTCGGTAGTTGGTAGCATTAGTCGGGTCCAGGGTTGGTTTTTTAAGCAGAGGGGATATAATGGAGTGTTTACATGAGGAGGGAAAAGTGCCAGAGGTTAGGGAGAGGTTGCAGATTGTGGTGAGGTGAGTAATGAGAGCTGGGGAAAGGGACCGGAGGAGGTGAGAGGGGAGAGGGTCGCTAGCGCAGGTGGTGGGGCGGGCAGCGGAAAGAAGCCTGGAGACTTCTTCTTCTGTCGTTGGTTCTAGCGTAGATAGTGAGTAGGTGCTGGGTGCAGTGCTGATGAATCCTCTATGGATTTTGCCATCACCACGTCCTCAGGCAGAGAGTGTGATAGACATGATGATTAGTCAGTGTAAAATGTCTATTGATTTGTACTAAACTAGATGTATTACGCAGCTGTAGTGACTTTAACTCTTAGAGGCTAACGACTGCATAATTTCATTATAGTAATTGGCACCAATGGCATGGTGAAAAGATGTGCGTTTTCTGACTTCAGCCTAATGTGGAACTCTGCTGCATAAGGAAAGAGTTAAATCACAGTGCTATATGTATTGCTTGTGTTCATCTTGGATGTTTCCCCAGCCCTGTCCCCCACACAGAAACTTCTTAAATAACGCAGAAACTTCTCCAACAAAGAGATACTTACTTTCAGTTTTGACCACGTTGTTAAGACAAAAGGCTCCTATGTAGACCGGACTTGAGAGAGGTGGGGAGAGGGGGAGGCGGGGGAGTCTATATGATCCAACAAATGAAAATCCTATATGTTACTGATGTAATCTGTTGCACACCCATTAAAGGGCAGGTGTTATGTCTTTCAATAAAAGAGGCTGTTTGGACGTTCCTGCACAGAGAGCCATTTTGGACATGAGACTGATAACTTGTGTCTGATCTGGTCGATGATGTGTGCACACTATACAATTTGGAAGCTACAGAATACCCCGAAACCTGCTGGAGGAAAATATGATCCAGTTCAATTTGGTGTCCCTGTGTGAGTGGGTAGATGTGTGATTTTTTTTTATTCTGGAAAGATACAGAGACTGGCAGATAACACGCAGAACTCATGGGCCCAAAAATTGACAGAACACAGTAAGATTGCTTTATGTTATTCTACTTCCGTGATGACTTCTGCGGTTTATCTGTCTGCCTCTACAGCCAGAGTAATAAATCACTGAAAGGCAGGTAATATGGTTCTGTCTACCCGAAAACCACCGTGTAACCTGTCGTCTTGGGGTATTCTGTATGCTGGGTATGATATGTCTGAGACGGTTAAAGATTGTGTATACAAGACCAAGAGATAAATTCTGTGAGGGTTAATGTGTCAGAAGGGCGGACTTGGCTGTTTAAGTCTGAGGGAGCGCGCCAGAGACACTTACTCCTAGGTAACTAGTGAGGTCAGGAAAATTTATGATACGCGTATGCACTTGTATGATTGAGCATGTTATGTGCTCTCATATGTGAAAGGATACGCAGGGTTTAAAAAAAAAAAAAGGTGTATTACCTGTATGATTGAGCGTGTTATGTTCTCATATGTGAAAAGGTATATACGCGGAGAATTATAGCTTCCAGAGCTCTTGGTCAGTCTTTGTGTGTAGTCAGAGGTCTTTTTTTAAACAATGTGCAGTGTTTATTATTGGGGGAGGGTTACTGATAAGAGAGTGGACTGAAGTTAAGCCACTGAAAGCATTTCCCAGTTAACCCGTTTGTTCCCTTTGTCTTGTGTTTTGTAGTGTTAATGTGCATTGTAATTTACGAGGGATATAAGAAGAGGTGGAATTTGGTAAAGGAGTTTTACTGTGTCCAGAAATTTCAAATAGGATAGAATAAGCAGGCAGAATAGAATACGGGATCAGTGCAGGATGTTTTGGAATATGCAAAACATGTAGAAATGTTTTACAAGAAAAGGATCAGGAAAAGTTGCAGAAAGAAATGTCGGGTTATGGACAGATAAGCAGAAAGAAAGGTGTATTAGATTGCTAGGAGAAGGTATAATGTAGGAAAGAGATTCAAGAGGAGAAAGTATAGTGGGGGATGTGTATTGACTGTATCATGAACACTGTAATGCCTTTGTGTAGACTACAGACCCTCCCTATAATGGCGGCCGCACTTGCAATGTTTCTGCAGCAAGTGTGGTGAGCTCTGCCGCTTCCCTGAAATTACTCCCCCCCCCCCCCATGTGCTCACTTTCAGGGTGTGTGATGTTACTTCCGGCCATTCCAATCCGGGATAGGACTAAGCCCTGCCCCTTCCTCCTCCAGCAGCCATCTTGCCTCACCTGGGGGATTTGTAGCCCCACCCCTTTCTGCCTATGGTGGCCATTTTGCTGCACTCGGGAGGCCTACATTCCCCAATGCCACTGTATCCAGTGCTAACATCATGATTGTCTGAAGTAAGGTTTTGTTTGACCAGACTTTGTTACACTCCAAGATGTGGCCACCTTGGATGTGTGATAAGTTCAGGGAAACAAACCTTTGTGGAGATGCAGCTTGGGACATAGTAGATGACTAAGCTGGTTTATAGTGTATGGAAGATTGGAGTTGATTCATGGGGGACAGAGGCCAGGGACCCATCAGGAGGGGACGCCTTCTCATGGTGTGTTCCCAGGGGCTCTGTTTTCCGCTGCCTGCTTCTCCAATGGATGTTCAGACAGATGATGCTAAGGAAGGCTCCTACAGATGGAATAATTTCCCTATAGTCACCCAGCAAACTTTTTCACGCAATTTGATGAAGTAATTTTACTTGTTATGTGAGAAAGAGGGACGAATTGCCCAGAGCAGGATGTCAATTCATCCGTATTCTCTAATTTTTTCCTTAAGTCTTTTGTATATTCTAGTGTCAGTCTACACTGAAGCTATAATTATATTCCGACAGGAGAGTGAAAGTTAAACATTGACGTTCCTTGAAATACTATTACACTGGGTGATTGTAAATTTTGCTTGTGTTGTGCCCCCTTGTGTTAAAAAATGCTAACTGCGACATGAAGAGGAAAAAAAAAAATCTAAAGGAGATTTTCGCTCAGACTTCGCTGCATACAATGTCACCATGACCTACAAAGTGCTTGTTTTTGTGCCTCTTGGTTTCCTCTTTCAACGTTGTACTAGTTTGAACGCGATTACTTTTATTCCATTGAGTATTCTGGTTCAAAAGGGGGGGGAGGCATAGGTGATCTGGGTCATAGATGATCTAGGTGTTGTAGATCAGCTATTGGGTTTTTAAATAAATAAATAAATAAATAAATGAAATAAGATACAAAGGAAATAAATGATTTTGTGCTACGAGATTCTGAGCCATGTGAAATAGAACATCAACACGATTATTTAGTACTAATACAGCAAGAAACTGCAGGTATGCAAACAGTTACCGGAACCTCTGTTGACAATGCATATTTTGAGCTTTTTGCAGATGGTACCAGGGTGAGGATTGATGACTCCACATCGGATATGCAGTGGTCACACAACAAGATGTCCTAGAAGCAGAAGCTCTGCCTCCGCATGTCTCAGCACAAGAAGCGGAATTGAAGGCCCTCACTGAGGCGAGTAGAGTGGCGAGAGGTAAGACGGCAACCATTTACACTGACTCCTGGTATGCATCTGGCATAGCTCATGATTATGGCCCAATATGGAAGGCCAGACAGTTTTTTACCTTAGCAGGACAACCAATTGAGAATGGTGCAGCGGTACAGAGTCTCATGGAGGCCCTACTTCTACCTGACAAAATTGAGAGTTCGCACCGATTCCTACACTGGAGAAGCGAGAGACGACACCCTTGCCAACAGCACAGCAAAGGTAGCGGCCCTCAAGCCGTGGAAGAAAGAAGAAAGATACTGACAGCATGAGTCAGTGGTAAAAACTTTGGACATTGACAAAATTTGGACTTTGATACGCTAAAGACTTTACAGTTACAAGCCAGCAAGGAAGGAAAGAATAAATGAACTAATATGGGAGCAGCAGAAACAGGATAGCGTATGGTGAACAGTCAACAGCACTTGCCCACCACAGTTCCTGTATCCCATGATGGCCCAGCTGATGGATGGAAAGACCCACCTAGTAAAGCAGCAATGACGGCGACGCTTGAAAGAGGACGGGCGACTTCTGGGTTCTCTGTAGCTGCTGCATCATTTGTCCAGTTTAGCATGATCTATGCCATAGGTGAGTCAGGGCAGAAGTAAATTTGCCACATCACACTTGCCGGGACCACTCTACCCATTTCAGGGATTGCAAATTGACTACGTTCAGCTCCCACTTGTTGGGAAGTATGAATACGTGCTTGTTGTTGTTGATGTCTTTGCAGGTTGGAGGCCGACCCTGTTACCAAGGCAAACAAGTAGGTAACCGCAAAGAAGCTCATGAACGAGGTAAACTGTGAATATGGGGTACCAGAAGTGATTCAGAGTCAGACAGAGGTACAAACTTCGCAGGTGAATGTAACATGTCATGTCTGCTCTGGGTGTATCCCAGGCCTTTTACATACTCTACCACCTTTAGAGTAGTGGAAAGGTGGAGAGACTTAGTGGCACGCTAAAAAGTAAGATACTTAAAAATGACGCCATTTTGAAAAGACTGTCATCCAATAGCCTTATTCAGTGTTAGATATGAACCTAGGGGGGATTATACATTATCTCCCTACGAGATTGTTTGGGCTAGCCCCAAGGCTAGGTCGTTACTATCCTCAGTAGTTACAATTACAATCTGATGTGTTGACTGAGTATGTGATTTCCGTTGTTAAAGCACTAACCAAAGCCTATGCACAGGTGTTCTCTTCCAGACTCAGAGGCAGACACTGGGACACATATCTTGCAGCCTGGGGATTGGGTGTGCGTCAAGAGGTTCCCCAGGAAGCACCCTCTTGAGCCCCGATTTGATGGCCCCTACCAGGTGCTTCTGACTACTGCCACAGCTGTGAAACTAGCCGAAAGACTTACATGGATCCATACTTCATACTGTAAGAAAGCTTCAGATCCGGGAGACCAGTCTTAGTTGTGCCAAGGACATTACTCTGGTTAGGGCTAGTGAGAGAGGAGGGTGGCAACTGGAATCCTTAGTTGGAAGAATATGTGGGTATGGTTACCTTCTGGTATAACTCGTCCAATGCTCAAGTAGCCGCATATTCCTTCGACTATTGTACTGTGGTCCCGTGTCTAGGCGCAAGATCCCACCGCAGGCCAGATTTAGCTCAGTCCAGCTGGTTATATGACTTATATACCCGGGGAATACAATATGTTTGCGCCACTGATAACGTCTGGGGAGAAGACTGCCGTTATCGGGGATTAGTGGGATGTAACACAGGAATAGACTGGTCCTATAAACCGCGAAGTGCCTTAAATAAGAAAGATAAGAGCGGGAAATCCCTAATTAGTCGTATAACCCTCCTTGAGAATAATAAGGACAGCAGGTATTGGAAGGCTGAACTTAGTATGTTGCTTGGTTTTAATGCGGTTTTTACATTAACCATGGGAGATCCAAGTCCGGGGGACGGAGGGACTTAGTCTGGGGACATACCGGTACGGGAGGACAGATCCCTTAGGGAAGTTTAAAATAAGGGATATGGTAGATGCACCCGAATGGAAGCTTTCACTTAGTCCCGTGCCCATAATTAACCCCCTCCGCCGTAAGATAAAGACCTTGACGAACATGATGATCATAGCCGACCCTACCTTTTGAGGACACCTTGACAGTAGCGACTGGCTACTCTGACCAGAATCTCTGGTTGGAGTTGATGAGGTACAATGCTAACAGGAGCAACAAGTCTAACTGTTGCGTGTACGGTAGTGCCCGACCACACTCGGGGATGGTCCCCCTAAATCTCCCGGTAGATGCTGAAGAGTGGTTTATTAGTCTCTTCACGAACATTTCCGCTAATTACACTGTCCGTGAGAGGTGGAAGAAGGAATACTCTATAACTACTTAAGTGTTTTGCACCGGAGAGAATATTACTGACTACCCTGGAAACTACACCTGCCAGGCAAATGGGCAGGGTGGAGGGAGATTTTGGGGAACTCACCAACGGGTATTGCTCCTCCTACGGTACGATAGGAGGGGAATGGATGCAGAATCAGGTCCAGTCCTTAGGAGACGTTTACTGGCTTTGTGGAGACATGAGGTAGAGGACCCGCCTGGAGGGTAATTGGACAGGGGAGTGTGCCTTAGCAAAAGCCCTTATGCCCCTCCACATCCTGTCAGACAGCATTGAGGATAATGAGGTTACCCCCAATAGTTAATTTATCTCGATCCATCTCAGTCTGTGTTTTGTGGTTATCCTGTCATGTTGGTCTATCCTTGTTTTCCGCATAGGTACAGCGGTTCCTTCCAGTCTTGTCACTAGGTAGTGTAGGGTCAGGGTGAGGCGACCTGGACGTGTCCACCATCAGGGCTATCTCCAGGAGGGACATTGGTGTGGGTGAAGATCAGGGAGTCCCAGGCCGTGCGTACCTGTGCACACTACTAGTATTGTAACATTATGCTAGAGCGAGAAGAGAGACCCCTGGTGGTAGTTTTGATCTACACGCGTACATTGACGTCATAGGGTAGCCAAGGGGGGTACCTGACGAGTTTTAAAATTAGAGACCAAGTTAAAACTAGATTCGAGTCCATTTTCCTGATCATTATGGTAAATAAACGTTGACTGGATTAATTATGTTTATTATAATTAGCAGCGGTTTATAAATTATACTAGAGACGCCTTATAGGGACTAGTCAACCAATAGGACCTACCTCGACTATGACTTTTCAAAATAGAATGGCCTTAGATATGATTTTAGCTAAAAAGGGGAGTGTCTGTAAGATGATAGGGGAGACTTGTTGTACCTACATCCTAGACGACACGTGACCCGCGGGTAAAGACGCAGTTGCCATTAAGAAGCTGACCGCACTAACTAAAAAGAGCTAACCCTTGGGACCAGCACTCGCCATGGATGAGCGTGTGGTAAAGGATCCTGGCACAGACGGGCGTTGCTGTTGTATGTGAACGGATTATCTTTTTCGTTCTAGTCTGCTGTGTTATCCCCTGTGTCAGAGAGACCTGTGAAACGGATGCTGGAAAAGCCGCTCCCACCATGAGTTTGCTGGATGCATCCCCAGAAGGAGTGGACAAGTCCTACACCCCCTTGAAGACCCTAAAACGAACCTTCAACGCGCTCCAGTTATAGGCTCACGCGCAGAGAACTGTGAAAATTAGATGGAGAGTTAGAGGACAGACATTTTAAGGGGGGATTGTGATAGACATGATGATTAGTCAGTGTAAAATGTCTATTGATTTGTACTAAACTAGATGGATTACGCAGCTGTAGTGACTTTAACTCTTAGAGGCTAACGACTGCATAATTTCATTATAGTAATTGCTGGACAATGGCATGGTGAAAAGATGTGTGTTTTGTGACTTCAGCCTAATGTGGAACTCTGCTGCATAAGGAAAGAGTTAAATCACAGTGCTATATGTTATTGCTTGTATTCATCTTGGATGTTTCCCCAGCCCTGCCCACCACACAGAAACTTCTTAAATAACGCAGAAACTTCTCCAACAAAGAGATACTTACTTTCAGTTTTGACCACGTTGTTAAGACAAAAGGCTCCTATGTAGACCGGACTTGAGAGAGGTGGGGAGAGGGGGAGGGGGGGGGAGTCTATATGATCCAACAAATGAGAATCCTATATGTTACTGATGTAATCTGTTGCACGCCCATTAAAGGGCAGGTGTTATGTCTTTCAATAAAAGAGGCTGTTTGGACGTTCCTGCACAGAGAGCCATTTTGGACATGAGACTGATAACTTACGTCTGATCTGGTCGATGATGTGTGCACACTATACAATTTGGAAGCTACAGAATACCCCGAAACCTGCTGGAGGAAAATATGATCCAGTTCAGGAGTTCCGCAGTCTAAATGCTCTTACAGTAAAGAGCAAGAGAAGCGGTTAAAAGGTTGCCGTCACGCTGGATTATGACCTCTCCATATAATTACTCAGAGAGCACTGACCGATACGACTAACAACCAGTCGGCAGTATGGGGGGCAGTAGCCCACCTTGGGGTTCAGTGAGGGTCCTGCTCCCTCAATGAGCACCTCCATATCTGCTTCATTGGGGTCCGCATGGTTCTCCACTACACCTCCCACAGGTCATAAAGGGAGATGGTTAGAAACCTCCAACACGTGGGCCAACACCCCCCTTCACCCCCTGGGCATCACTGCCGTCACACGGACGACTCCCTCACGAGGCGCCGCAGCAGGCGAGTCTAGGCTCGTATGGTTTTTCCCGATCATCTTCTGGTTTAACCCCTCGTGGACCGCGTACCATGTGATACGTGACGCGGCTGTGAAGGCTGTCCGGAGTCGGTCCCTCCCCACCGGGCAGTCGGCAGCACTGATCCTGGAGGTTAACTGTTTAAATGCTGCGGTCAACGCTAACCGTGCATGTAAACCGTCAGTGGGAGGGGGCTCCATCCCGTGTGCCATCGGCGACCATGTAGGACCCAGGGCGGCCGCAGAGGAGCTTCATGGGGCACATTAAGTTATACACTGCAATACTTCACACCTGTGTATTAGTGTGCAGCGCGCTTACTGCACTTTATACATATTGGCATCCCGGGCAGCTGGCAGCGCAGAGGCACCCGGGGACAGCTGGCAGCGCGGAGGCACCCGGGGACAGCTGGCAGCGCGGAGGCACCCGGGGACAGCTGGCAGCGCGGAGGCACCCGGGGCAGCGCGGAGGCACCCGGGGCAGCGCGGAGGCACCCGGGGCAGCGCGGAGGCACCCGGGGCAGCGCAGAGGCACCCGGGGCAGCGCAGAGGCACCCGGGGCAGCGCAGAGGCACCCGGGGCAGCGCAGAGGCACCCGGGGCAGCGCAGAGGCACCCGGGGCAGCGCAGAGGCACCCGGGGCAGCGCAGAGGCACCCGGGGACAGCTGGCAGCACAGAGGCACCCGGCGCAGCAGGCAGCACAGAGGTGCAGCGGGCAGCGCAGAGGCACAGCGGGCAGCTGGCAGAGCAGAGGCATCCCGTGCAGCTGGCAGCGCTGCGGCATCCCGGGCAGCTGGCATCACTTTGTGGGTGGTTCCTCAGGTTTACTGACAAGCGGCGCTGCACTCTTCTTCAGAGGTACTGCAGCAGCTGCAGCCAGTCCTAGCCAGTGCAGGGCACACTAACCTCAGCTGCTGCAGCTCTTCTTTGTAGGATACATGAAGGCATCTCATATCAACCAGCTAAGGGCAGGAAGCATCATCATGAAGAGGTTCTGCAGCAGCTGAGGGGATAACATATGGTTCCCGGGGACGACAGCAGCGACGACAGCTGATGGACATGCCCGAGTGTCGTAAACATGTCGCGATAGTCATGTCCCATATTAGCGGCTGGGCTCACCTATCGCCGGTATATCGCATCTCTCTCCAACCGACACGCACAGCTCCGAAACCGGGAAGACAGCCGGCCGGACCCGGAAGTGACGTAACGCCCGGGTCTGAAGAGAATCACGTGACGAGAGGCGCGTCATCATCAGCCGGCGGCCATGATACCGGAGACCAAACTGGTTGAGCGGCTGCTGGGGGCGTTGTGGAGGCGGACAGTCTAGGAGAGCGCCCCCTGGTGTGAGCACCGGCTGACTACAGCGCGCTCTTTCTCTGTGCGCATGCGTGTGAGATGGGCGCGCAGCTTGAAGCAAGCGGGTTGTCGGTGCTGCGAGCGGTGTACGGGGAGGTGCTCGGGATCCGGGACTACGTCCATGGCCTGCAGTGCGGCGAGCACCGGGTGTCCCTGCAGCGGGAGGGGGACACGGCCGACTATAACACCTTCTTGTCCCATCTGCTGGTCTGTTTACCGCCGCAGGCTAAGAAGCTGCCCGACCTCCTCTGCTTCCAGCAGGTAGGTGACTGGAGAGGGAGGGAGTGGGGGCTCTGCCACTCCAGTGAGGGGTGTGGTGTGGGGGCTGCAACCGGTCCCGTGAGCAGGCGGGGCGGGGTCTGCAACCGGTCCCGTGAGCAGGCGGGGCGGGGTCTGCAACCGGTCCCGTGAGCAGGCGGGGCGGGGTCTGCAACCGGTCCCGTGAGCAGGCGGGGCGGGGTCTGCAACCGGTCCCGTGAGCAGGCGGGGCGGGGTCTGCAACCGGTCCCGTGAGCAGGCGGGGCGGGGTCTGCAACCGGTCCCGTGAGCAGGCGGGGCGGGGTCTGCAACCGGTCCCGTGAGCAGGCGGGGCGGGGTCTGCAACCGGTCCCGTGAGCAGGCGGGCCGGGGTCTGCAACCGGTCCCGTGAGCAGGCGGGGCGGGGTCTGCAACCGGTCCCGTGAGCAGGCGGGGCGGGGTCTGCAACCGGTCCCGTGAGGAGGGGTGGGGGCTGCAACCGGTCCCGTGAGGCGGGGTGGGGCGCCGCTGGTTCTGGGGGTGTTAGTGGAACCAGTAGTGATCAGGACCGCGCCGCTATCGATGGAGATGTTGATTGCGGCCTGATACTCACATCGAAGACCCACAGGAGTATTTTCTAGTGTCCGCAGTGCGTACGGGGGGTAAGTGCTCGTGGGGGTAAGTGCTCGTGGTGACAGACATCCAAGTAGAGCGGATGCATGGAGAGCTCCTGGGGTGTCAGACGGTCCCCAGAGAGAAATATAGACAAATGTCACGAAAAACAAACCCCCTGCGCTCCGAGGACCCCGACACCCCCAATACAGAGGATTCCGCCCCCGAGACGCCTCTTACGTGGTCACAGTCACCGGGGAGGTCAGTCCTTTGGGAATGTTTATTGACAAACCGTTCGAGGTGCGACGTGTTTCAGAGCCAAAGGCGGTCCATTATCAACTGCACTGATATACAGCCCGCCAGGACTTGATGAACGGGGGGGGGCTGCTCCTCCGTAGTAGTGGCCAGCGCTTGTAATTGCAGGCCAGGTTCTCATTGAAGTCCATGTGAACAGTCTCTGTAATTGTAGGCGGGGGTTCCACTGACCTCAATGAGAGCTGCGCCTGCAATTACAAGTGCCGGCCACTACACAAGGGGGCGGAGGAGCAGCTTCCACTCAACCCCAGGGGGCGCTGCCTGGATAGCTCCCCCAAGGGGTAATGCACAGCCGTTGGGCCACATAACAGGAGGCGGTGGGCCTTGTGTTTGACGTGTGTGCTGTACATGATGTGATCCGTGTTCACCGCAGCTTGTGTCACAGATGACTTAGAAAGGCGGTCCCCCCTTCCCTACCGGTGACCCTTAACCTTTTCCCACCGAGGGCATACATACACGGGGCATGAAGGGGTCAACGTCACTATATGGTGTGACAGATGTGGGGTCTTCAGCACAGACCCTACACCTTATTTGCAGTCCCAGTGACCCTCGCCGCAGATGGGATTTCTGAAGAGAAGGACTAGAGGTCTGGACTGTTGGGCGCAGGGGAGCGGGGCGGCGGCTGAGGACCACAGATAAAGCATGTAACAGGGTGCTGGCACATTGCAGGACCCTCCATGACCTTACAATGCGGATCTCCACCATGACAACCGCGGCCCAGGCTCCCAGTGTGCCACCATGGAAAACCAGCTGCTGGGCAACGCTTATGGGAGCCCCAACTGGACTCACAGATCTGGAGGTGGCGGGTCTCATATTCAACAACCGCGCTCCATGGTCGTTCATGATCACATCAGCTGGGTCACATGATCCCTCTGGGTGCTCTGCCACTAACAGGAATAGCTGACGATAGCCAAGATATCAAAGCGGGGCATGGTGTGTAGAGGATTCAAAATGATCTAGAAAAGCTTGAACAGTGGTCGGTGACTAACAGAATGCATTTCTCCTTGTTTAATACCAAAGTCCTACATCTGGGCAAGAAAAATGAAGAAAGCGCATACAGAATGGGAGGAATTGGGCTGAGCAGCAGCACATGTGAAAAAGACTTGGGTATACTAATAGATCACAGACTGAACATGAGTCAACAATGTGATGCATCAGCCAAAAAGGCAAACAGAATTCGGGGATGTATTAAAAGAAGCATAGAGTCTAGATCATGTGAGGTCATTATTCCCCTCTACTCTTCCTTAGTCAGACCTCATCTGGAATACTGGGTCCAGTTCTGGGCACCCCACTTTATACAAGACATCGACAAACTGGAGCAAGTTCTGAGAAGAGTTACCAAGACTGTGAGCGGTCTGCAAATCATGTCGTATGAGGAACGGTTGAAGGATCTTGGAATGTTTAGCAGACGAGGAGACTTAATAGCTGTCTACAAATATGTGAAGGGCTGTCACAGAGGGATCAGCCCTATTCTCATCTACACAAGGAAAGACTAGAAGCAATGGGAGGAAACTGAAAGGGGGGAGACACAGATTAGATATTAGACAGTGAGGGGGATCAATGAGTGGAACAGGTTGCCATGGGATGTGGGGAGTTCACCTTCAATGGAAGTCTTCAGAGGCCGGACAGACATCAGTCTGGGATGATTTAGTGACTCCTGCACTGAGCAGGGGGTCAGACCCGATGACCCTGGAGGTCCCTTCCAACTCTACCATTCTAGGATTCTATGGTGGGAATCGTAGAATCGCGCGAAACATAAAACACTCACATTCCTGAGCTCAGTGGACTGATTAAGTATTTGTCTTGGCTCAGTTTATCTGTTTTAAAGGGGTTGTCTCACGCCGAAACGTTTTTTTTTTTTCCATAGGCCCCCCCCCCCCCCCCCCCCCCCCCGTTCGGCGCAGGACAACCCCAAAGGATGTGTTAAAAAAAAAAAAATTTTATTACTTACCCGAATCCCCGCTCTGCGACTTCTTCCTTCTTCTTCCTTCACCAAGATGGCCGCCGGGATCTTCACCCACGATGCACCGCGGGTCTTCTCCCATGGTGCACCGTGGGCTCTGCGGTCCATTGCCGATTCCAGCCTCCTGATTGGCTGGAATCGGCACACGTGATGGGGCGGAGCTACGAGGACCAGCTCTCCGGCACGAGCGGCCCCATTCACCAGGAAGAAGACCGCACAGCGCAAACGCGTCTAAAAAAGCAAGAAGACATCAGAATTAGACGGATCCATGGCGACGGGGACGCTAGCAACGGAGCAGGTAAGTGAATAACTTCTGTATGGCTCATATTTAATGCACGATGTACATTACAAAGTGCATTAATATGGCCATACAGAAGTGTATAACCCCACTTGCTGCTGCGAGACAACTCCTTTAAGTTTTGAATGTAAAACCGTCTCAAATTTCTGTGTGTAAACATGTGTATTTCAATGAAGGGGGTTTCCTCTCTGCATTTGTATATTATATATGTGCCCCATCCAAACCAGTTCCATTTTAGCCTGAGGAAGGATCGATGGAAGAACTGAAAGCTCGCTGTAACCTCATGTACTTTTGTTAGCCAGTAAAAGGTCTTCTATCTACAAGATTACGTGGTTTCTCTCACTCACATTCTGCACTTGGAGCATGATCTGAATGTAAAGATGAATATGCTTTTCATGAGTTCGGTTTTCCCTGCTCGTTGCTAAGCAGCGCTAGGAATAAAACGTGTCCGCCATCCATTTGTTTTTGCACACAAGAAAAATGACACAGAAGTAGAAAGTGGTCAAACATTCGGATCAAGATGGGTTTTTTTTTTGGTTTTTTTTCCTTCTAAGACCCAAAATTGAACTTGCTCGTCTGAACAGGCAGATCTGGACCCCGACGGGAGGTGGCGTTGGCGGTGTTTTCTGCCGCTCTTCTAATAAAGAGGGTCTTTCTTTTATTGTGGGCTGCTCTCTTAAATGGGCTTAGTCAATAGTATCTACATGCCTGTGCGCCCCCTGGTGTTATCCCGCTCATACTGTCAGTGTGAGAGGTGTGCCATCAGTATAATGTGGTGGTCGGTGTGGGGTGCTTCACGCTGCACAACCCCCAGCATTTGCATGACTACTCGCAGGATACTTTTAAGCCCTGTCCCCAATCCACCAACGAACGCCACAAAACGTCACGGACATCTTCTATGCAGATTCTTAAGTTGTCACTGATCTCAAACAACTTGTGCTTATATGCGGGCCAATTAGGAAGACAAATGGCAGATCTTCAGGGGGGTCCTTATAGACACGGTATAGAAAATCCAGATTCCATGCATTTTTACTAACAATCCGCAATAGAGTTGAGGCCCACTTACACTGGACGATTATCGCTAAAAATTCGCTAATTGGTGACCGTTTTAGCGATAATTGGCACGTGTAAATGAGCGTGGGGCATCTGCATGTCGGGCACTTTTAGGTGATCGTTAAAATCATCACTCACTTTTATTAGTCGTTCTCCATGAGGTAGTGCTGATAGCATTGTTTCCCCGTGAAGAACAAAGGATCTGAGCACAGATAATAGCCTGTGGCTATTAGCGGTGTTCAAGGAAGGCTTCATTTGCATACATAATTGGTATTTCAGTAGCTGAGTAGCTACTTAAATACCAATTTTTATGCAAAATAATTGCTCAAAGCTGTCAGTCATTTGAGTGATTATCTGCTCGTGTAAATGGGCCTTTACACATTTAAAGTTTCCCAGACATTCTTCACATAATGTGGAAGTGAACATTAACTAACAACATGGAAAAGGAGAGGAGCCATTTGGTGAGCTGCAACGTATGCTATATGTTTACAGACCGACCAGAGGAAAAGCTAAACTTCACCGGCCAGAAATACAAGCTTGTGCCTCTACTGCAGGAAAAGTTGCAAAGTCTTCAGGAGAGAATAGCTTCATTGTAACTCATTAAAGGAGATGTCTCGAGGAAGCAGTGATTTTTTTTTTTTTTTTGCCCAGTCCCCCTAATTAAACATACATTACTAATTACCCCTGTAAATGACATTTCTAGCTGGTTTGTACTTACCGTTCCAGCGTTTCAGCAACTTATAAAAGTTTCCCCAAGATGGCCGCCGGCTCTTTCCCCGTCGCTCGCTGCAGCCCGACGTGCGCGCTCCCGAGACGCTGCCAGCTGTGTCTCCATGGCAACCGGACGCCCTGCAGCCGCCGACCAGACGCCCCGCAGCCGCCGACCAGTCACCCACCGCCAGGCAGCAGGTAACCGGCGCTAGCCCCCGGCTCCCCAGCGCTAGACCCTCAGCCCAGGTGAAGGCCCCGGAGCCCAGCGCTAGGTTCCGGAGCCCAGGTGAAGGCCCCGGAGCCCAGCGCTGGGCTCCGGGGCCTTCACCTGTCAGTGAACATCACCCCCGACCCATCACTTACCCCCCTGGCCCAGCGCTAGTTCCCCCGGCCTAGCGACAGCCCCCCCCCCCCCCCCCCCGGCCTAGCGACAGCCCGCCCATCGCAGCGACAGCCCCCCCCGGCCTAGCGACAGCCCCCCCATCGCAGCGGCAGCCCCCCCATCGCAGCGGCAGGCCCCCCCCCCCATCGCAGCGACAGCGACGACAGCCCCCCCCCCCCCCCCCTCCCCCTCCGGCGCAGCGGCAGACCCCCCCGGTCCATCACTTACCTGGACGGCAGGACAGCTGGGCGGCTTCTCCGGACAGCTGGGCGGCTCTGCACCTTCCTCTAACAGAGGAAGGTACAGAATGGCCGCTCCAGCGCGCTCCTGAGCAGTGACAGCTCATCTGCGCATGCGCAGAAGAGCTGTAGCGGGGAGCACACTGAAGCGGCTCGTGCTGAAAGGAGAAGACCGGACTGCGCAAGCGCGTCTAAAAAAGCAAGCTGCCAGCGAATTTAGACGGAACCATGGAGACGAGGACGCTAGCAACGGAGCAGGTAAGTGGAATAACTTCTGTATGGCTCATATTTAATGCACGATGTATATTACAAAGTGCATTAATATGGCCATACGGAAGTGTATACCCCCACTTGGTTTCGCGAGACCACCCCTTTAAGGAAGATGAGGATTTCCTGGACAGAGCGTTAGGGAAGTTCTGCATACAGCACCAATCGGGCCCACCCCAATGCCCCGTTGCCGGTGGTAAAGAAGAAACACCACACACGGAGGTCTGGTATAGTTCCTCACACGGGGTAATAACTGCGCCCTTTATTACAGATTACATGTGGTCTTATACCCTTTGGTCACGTCACTAGAAATGCGTAATGGTTCTTATTGGCTCAAATCCACCGTATAACCATATAGGTGATGTCCGCAGTTCCACCTGAGGCAGTGTAAGTCATATACGTAGTTAAACAGTCGTTATCTTGATACGGTGCTTCTGGGAAAACAGCCAAGCACGCGGCCTTCGTATATCGTTCTGTATCATCTTTGAATTTCTGGACACATCTCTCTCAGCCTTGCAAAGCCTTGGCATATCTGATATGATTATTAAGGCTACATATTAGGTTTTTGTACTAAAGCATAGAATTAGAAAGACACATAACGATATATATAATTCGTGTTTTCTACCTCCAAATGTATACATTTCCCTCTCAAGAGTAGAGGAAAGTTCAGATTGTTGAAGGAAAAGAAATGTCCAGTGTACCTGCAGAAGCCGAGGAATGGAAGCATGTGACCCCAAGAAGCAGGAAGAACATGAGTCGGCCAGCACCCATACTGCTTGGGAACCAGTACGAGGTTCTCACGTAGGGAGAGCTGGTACTGGTTCCTGAGCAGAAGGACAAAGAGGTACAACAAGAAAAGACTCCACCCACAAAGAGCAGAGGAGAAAAGGGTACAGCAAGAAATGACTCTACCCACAGAAAACAAAGCAGAGGAGAAAGATGTACTGCAAGAAATGACTTTGCCCACAAAGAACTGTGTAGTAAGCGCACAGAGTCCTCTTGAATGAAGAAAAAAAAGTGCTGTTGTGAAGAAGAAGAGGAGAGTGGTGGTTGTGGGGGATTCCTTATTGAGAGGAACAGAGGCCGCTGTCTGCAGACCTGACATAACCTCACGAGAGGTGTGCTGTTTTTCAGGTGCACAAGTCAAAGATATGTCTGATAGGCTGTCAAGACTCTTGGGTCCTACAGAACACCACCCATTCCTACTAATACATGTAGGGACAAATGACACTGCAAAACATGACCTTGCAACTATCTGCAGAGACTTTGAAGACCTGGAAAGAAGGTGAAGGAACTAGGAACACAGGTGGTCTTTTCATCCATACTCCCGGTGGATGGCCATGGAATAAGATGGAACAGGATTCTAGAGGTGAACAACTGGCTACATCGATGGTACCGTCAGCAAAGATTCGGATTCCTAGACCATGGAGGGAATTACCTATATGATGGACTGCTTGCTAAAGACGGGTTGCACCTTACAAAAACAGGTAAGCATATATTTGGTTGGCGCCTTACTTCATTCATTAGGAGAGCTTTAAACTAGAACAAAATGGGAAGGGGAGGGAAAAAAGCCAGTTAAAATATACAGCTAATTAATACATTTGAGAACCTTGTTATTAGAAGTGGAAAGAAAGAGCCAAGACAAAAAAATCAGAAGGCAAGTAGAGGAGCAAGAGACACCGATCACAAACTAACATGTTTTTACACAAATCCACAGAGCATGGGAAACAAACAAGGAGAGTTGGAGCTCCGAACACAGGAAGAGAAATATGTCATCAGCATCACGGAAACTTGGTGGGATGATACACATGATTGGGTACAAGGCTTGAAGGATACAACTTATTTATAAGAAGCAGACCACAAAATGGGAGGAGGTGTTGTGTTGTATGTTAGGAAAGCATTCATCTCCACAGAGATTCAAGCTTCAGAGCTGGGAGTTCTGTAGACACTGTTTGGGTAAGAATACAAGAAAAGAACAAAAAGGACACCATTGTAGGCATTTACTATAGGCCGCCTGGACAAGCAGAAGATATGGAGGAACTCTTTCTACATCAGATGGCCAAGCTCTCAAAAAAGCCCAACATGGTGATCATGGGAGATTTCACCCATCCAGACATTTGTTGGGAATCTCTCAGGTAAAAGTAATAGATCCAACAGATTCTTATCCACTCTCGCTGACAACTTAATCTTCCAGAAGGTAGAAGAGAAAACAAGGGGATCTGCCATCTTGGACCTAATTCTTACTAACAGGGAGGGAATGGTTGAGGAAGTAAGGGTGGCTGGGACCTTAGGAGGCAGTGATCATGATATCCTTGGATGTTGGATAAAAAGGAGAGGAAAACCTGAGAAGACTAAGACCTCAAGATTGGATTTCAGAAAGGCAGATTTCAATGAACTCAGAAAGAGGGAAGAATCCAATGGCCGGATGTTCTTAAAGGGGTTGTCCCGCGCCGAACAGGTTTTTTTTTTTTTTCAATAGGCCCCCCCGTTCGGCGCGAGACAAACCCGATGCATGTGTTTAAAAAAAAACAAAAACGGATAGTACTTACCCGAATCCCCGCGCTGCGGCGACTTCTTCCTTACCTTGCTAAGATGGCCGCCGGGATCTTCACCCACGGTGGACCGCAGGTCTTCTCCCATGGTGCACCGTGGTCTCTGTGCGTTCCATTGCCGATTCCAGCCTCCTGATTGGCTGGAATCTGCACACGTGACGGGGCGGAGCTACGAGGACCAGCTCTCCGGCACGAGCGGCCCCATTCACCAGGGAGAAGACCGGACTGCGCAAGCGAGTCTAATCGGGCGATTAGACGCTGAAATTAGACGGCACCATGGCGACGGGGACGCTAGCAACGGAACACGTAAGTGAATAACTTCTGTATGGCTCATATTTAATGCACAATGTACATTACAAAGTGCATTAATATGGCCATACAGAAGTGTATACCCCAACTTGCTTTCGCGGGACAACCCCTTTAAGGACAGAAATGTCCAAGAAGGTTGGGAAATATTGTGAAATGAGATTCTCAAAGCATAACCCTTACCAATCCCTAAAAGAAGGAAGAATGGGAAGCATTTAAAGAGACCAGGATGGATGAACGCAGAACTTGCACACATGTTAAACAAAGGAAAATGTTTATCAAATGGAAAGAGGGGGGAAATATCTAAAGAAGAATATAATGGAAGGAATGGGGCTAAGCAGCACATGTGAAAAAGACTTGTGTATACTAATAGATCATAGACTGAACATGAGTCAACAATGTGATGCAACAGCCAAAAAGGCAAACACAATTCTGGGATGTATTAAGAGAAGCATAGAGTCTAGATCACGTGAGGTCATTATACCCCTCTACTCTTCTTTAGTCAGACCTCTGAATACTGTGTTCAGTTCTGGGCACCCCATTTTAAAAAAGACAGACAAACTGGAGCGAGTTCCGAGAAGTTACCAAGATGGTGAGCAGTCTGCAAATCATGTCCTATATGGAACGGTTAAAGGATCTGAGAATGTTTAGATTACAGGAGAGAAGGCTGAGATGAGACTTAACCCTTTGCAATCCAATTTTGGATTCAGGGTTTCCTAGGGGGCTTTCTCTTTCTGCCATTATACAATGGCGCTAGAGCCAGTACTGTGGTATAGGACATGCTCGAGAGGCCCCTGACAACAGAGCGGCCAGTAATATACAGTAAGGCCTCATGTCCACTGGTAAAATCGGGCCCGCCGCGGATTCTCCATGCAGAATCTGCAGCGGGTCCCTCCTTTCCCGGGGACATGAGGCCTGAAAATAAGAATAAACTCGCCTGTCCTTGACGCTGCGTGTCTCTCCTCCGTCGTGGCCGGATCTTCTTTCTTCGGCCCGGCGGATGTGCTCGGCACGCCGGCAGCGTGCCACGCGCCGGGCACATCCGCTGGGCCGAAGAAAGAAGATCCGGCCGCGACGGAGGGGAGACCTGCAGCGTCCAGGACAGGTGAGTTTAATTATGGTGCGGGTGTTCCGTGGATCTGGACGGCTTCCATAGGCTTCAATAGAAGCCTGCGGGAGCCGTCCCCCCGGGAGACCCGCACTAAAATGGAGCATGTCCTTTTTTTTTTTTTTTTTTTCCCCCCCCCCCCGTGCACGGATCCGCGCTTGAAGGGAAAAATGACATCCGCAGGTATTTAACTACCTGCGGGTGTCCAATGCATCCCTATGGGGCACGGATCCACGTGCGGGAAAAACGCTGCAGATTTTAACCCTGTGGACATGAGGCCTAAGAATACTCTGCTGGACGCCTTCCGACATCGGAGCTGTACAGCCTTCAAATAGAATGTCTTTAGACGTCAGACAGTGGATTAGAAAGGGTTAATAGCTGTCTACAAATATCTGAAGGGCTGTCACAGTGCAGAGGGATCAGCTCTATTCTCATCTGTACAAGGAAAGACTAGAAGCAATGGGAGGAAACTGAAAGGGAGAAGATGGAAGTGTTCAAACAAAGGCTGGACAGACCTCTGTCTGGGATGATTAAGTGAATCATGCACTGAGCAGGGGGTTGGACCCGATGACCCTGGAGGTCCTTTCCAACTCTACCATTCAATGATTCTATATGTCCACTGATAAAATACGCATAGAAAAAGGAACCTGTCACATCCTATAAGCACCATAACTTAGTATATAGTGCTTATAGGACAGGAAACGTGGAGTCCGGGGTGTACTTCTTATACTTGCCCGTTTACTCGCTGTCACTCCTGAAAGTAGGTGCTCCGGCCTATAAGCGGGACTCTTCTTCAGCCCACTCTGGGGGAGTACACAAGCACTGGCTGAAGATCATAGACCAAGCACTAAGTTTCAGGGGTGACAGCGAGTGAACAGGAAGTTGAGTAAGTATAAGTAGTACTCCACATTCCCTGTCCTATCAGTACCAGTCTTAGGCCTTGAGGACAAGGTTACGTGTGGTAGACCTCTAACCAGCAACTACTACTGTCAACTAGACATAACCTTAGTCCCTCCGACTTGCCTAGCTCTAATTGGCTACCTATTTGTGACCATAAACTGGGTGATTAACCCTTAGGCCTCTGACCCACTTCCCAGGTGTGTGAGTTGCACCTGAGGGACACAACTTGCTTTGGACAGTAGACCTATTAACCAGCATTAGTTTGTCCAAGAATAGGACATGTGACACGTTTTTTGTTTTTTTTTGTCTTTGTGGAAAAGCTTCAGTGTACATATCCTCATAGCCGTATAATGGGGCTGTGTGCTGACCAAGAATTAGCAGTGTGCCAGCACCTCTCTGTGCTATGATAGGGGCGGCCTCTAGCTGTAAGATACAATATACACTCTCTTGGGCGTTCTAAAATGGCGCTCTCACTTGCTGAGTCTGTAACTTCCTTTCCCCTTGAGTTCGGTGGAGAGGTGACCCGGGTTGCACATGGCCCTTCTCATTGAACAGCTCTCCATCACTCATGGACTGACACACGTGTATCTGTCCAGTGGGGAGAAAATGCAACGTTCCCCCATGGAAGAGACTGGACTCTTCTCTGGAACATCTTCATGTTTACTTGTGTGCAAAGTAAAGATGAAAACAGAATTTTCACCCCATATTCATCTATCCTAGCCGCAAATCTGCAGAACTAAACAGAAGTGAGGATATAGTGCCCTGATGTAGTATTATATAACAGAGTCCCGTATAATAGTCACTCCCTACAGCCCAATATAAGATGGGTGAGACCGCAGTCCTATATCAGTCCCTACAGCCTGATCTAGGAGGGGTACGGCCGCCTGCTGGTGCCCAAGCATTGTATAAGAAAACTGTAACATGGGGAAAAAGTCCAATTGTCAGTAAAATCCAGTGACTTTATTGTAATCATTCTAAAAGGGCAACATTTTAAATAAATCATCAAATCAGACAATGAAATCCAAGTAGTAAGCCACGGCATTAGGTTAGAAGGGAATAGGAATCTGAAGCGCTGAGCGAGAAGTGAGCAATTCTCAGCGGTGATCTTCCGGTCTAAACATTTTGCAGCAGTGTGAACAGCTAGCGGTGCCATCAGCCGCTCATGCGCTTGTTCATACGGGAATTGTCCGGTGTAAAGGGGGCTTTAGGCCTGTGGGGTGTCAAATTAATGTCACAAGTTCCTGCTGTTGCAGGAGGAAACCATACATGTCTGGACAACCGATCTGATTTGTGAGCGGTCGGAGCAGACGTCCCAGGGTTACTGTGTTGTTACTGTATCTACGTTGTTGGTATCTGATGCTTAATCTTCTGTTTCTTAGTTGTCAACCCAAAGTGAAGTCGTCACTCGAGTAATTCAGCGGATCTGTGAGAAAAACGAGAAGAATGTTCTAGCATTTGGATATGGTCCGCTTGCACCAAATATTCAAAATTATTTTCCAAATCCAACAACGACCACAATTATCAGCAGTGTCCTCTGGGAAACCCTTCTGAGTAGGGTGGGAGATGATGTGATGATGCACTTATTGGAACACTGTTCCCTTTTCATGAAGGTGCCACCCAATTGTTTCTATCAAATGTGTGGTCCGCCTATATATAATGTAACCAAAGATGAAGCCATGCCATCCCCGTGGCTTAAACGGAGTTCTCTCTATAAAGGCAATGTTTTATCCCATTATATTCAGACCTATTCCTTCACATCTAACCCTTGTTCCTTGAAGATCAACACATTGAGGGAAAAAATGAAGAGTCAAAGAAATGGTAAACCAAAAGCACGGACTGCGGTAATGTTGGAAGCGGAAGTGATACCTCCTAGCAATGCACCATTACAGCACTTGGGTCACATTAGTAAATTTAACACTGCAAACGGACCTTCAAAAAGACCTCCCTGTATCGACCTGTGTAATACCCCAGCCAAAAGACCTAAAACAGAAATACATCCTACTGACACTCACACATCTAATGTGACCACAGAAGCACAGTCAGCAGAAGCAGGTGTTGGCACTGTGTGGCCGTGGTCCAATCCGTGTCAACCCGATAAGCATCCTATCCAGAAAAAGACTCTGGGGGGCGCTGCTGAAAACTGTAGTGTAAGTGATTTTGTTGAGTCTCGTAATGTTTCTTCCTGTAATCTTATTTCTACATCTCAGCCAACTTCACCTTCTAACATTTTTATTGAGTTTAGTAAAGTGTTAGACACAGATCCAATTTCTAAAGAAGGGTTTCCGCAGAGTTTTATACTAAATATGCTGAAAAGTAACTCCCGTGGCAGTCTAAGTCTTATTGAGAGAATCTTCATGAATAACAATGTGTTTGAGCAAGGCTCGCCCTTACAGGAGCCTACTGAAAGCAAGAGAAAGAAAAAAGTTTGCAAGCGATATTGGCAATTGAGACCCATTTTTCAAGAACTGATAGAAAACCACAAATTCTGTTGCTACATGTCCCTGTTAAAGAAACATTGCCCCGTCAAACTTGCTGCAGAAAATAAAATTCTACCAAGAAGTAACGATGATGGTACTTCAGACCGCAAGCTACTCCGTGTTCAGTGTGATGGAAGTAACACAACAAAAGCCGATCCCAAGTCCGCTAGCACGATCGTACAATCGCTGAACGATGCAGAAACTGCTGCAAACCAAAGTAATGTCTGCCCGGAAGAACCGAGCGCCTTACTTGTAGATGAGTCCCGGGCTTTACTGAGACAGCATCACAGTGACTGGAAGGTCTACACCTTTATTAGGGAGTGCCTGCATATCGTGGTGCCTGCAGCTTTGTGGGGCTCCAGTCACAACAAGTGTCGCTTCCTCAGAAATGTGAAGATGATGATTATCAAGTCTTCCAAGTGTGAGAAGATTTCTTTATCAGAACTAATGTGCAAGATGAAAGTAGAAGACTGCTCGTGGCTGCGTCTAAACAAACGTGAGTTATCATGGGCTTTGGTTGAAATTAACAGACCACAAAGACAAAAACACTAGTTTTATGGGCTGTAGGGTTGTACAGAATATACGACCCAGTGATTTATCCAAGGCACTGACTGGCAAATATGTCATCAGTGCAGAAACTGGTAATTAGGGAATTGATGTATACCGCCCTTCAACTTTAGTTGACCAGCGGGCATTTAGCTTGGTGTTTTCAAACTGCATACCCTTATAAACGTCTTGCCGCTCTGCTCCTGGGAGCTAGAGCCACGGCCATGTTCACATAGAAGCTACGGTGTATGGCTGTTCTGAGTGTTTGCTTGAACAGTACATGACCGCTGAGGCCAGTCACGGGCTGTAGTGTGAATGATGAACACATGACTGCTACAGATGCTTCCAGGGCGGCAGGAAATTAAAAGGGGTTTGCTGTTTCCACTCTCTTAGTTATCTGCCTCTAAGCAACTTCTTACAAGCTATATTGTGTAACTAAAAGAATCCCAGAAAGCGTCCATATACTTACTGATATACTAATCACAGGAGGGCAGGTAGAAGCATCACATCCCTCAACATGCAGACTGCCCAACTGTCCTAGGGAGGAGCCAGCGCACAGGTGTAAGCTGCATGCTAGAGGTCTAGAGTCAATGGGGTCTTCTTATTTTGCCGTCCACCTAAATGTTTTTACCTTTTTTATTGGCAAATTGTCTTTTCTTACAGCATCTAAATAGAATTGTTCCTATGTTATACCAACACGATGACCAACCTATATTAATACAGATATGAGATGCTGAAAAGCTTCATACAACTCCAAGTTCTATTGATTGTTTGGGAATTACTTCTGCCATCTGTAAATGCTGTTTCCCTGTCAGTAGGGGCAGAACTCACCTACTTGTGTAATTCTAGGTCGTCACTTTGTTCCTGCATCAGAGCATTTGCTGCGAGAGAAAATCTTTTCTAAGTTCTTGTTTTGGCTTATGGATACCTACATTATGGAGTTATTGAAAGCGTTCTATTATATCACAGAAGCCAGCTTCCAGAAAAACAAACTGTTCTTCTATCGAAAGAGCATCTGGGAACAACTTCAGAAGATTGGAATACGGTAGTAGCATGAGCACTTCTCAGAACACAATATTTTGAGTGTTTACAAGAATTGTTAGGCAAGATATCCAGATCTGCAGCAGAGGCACTGGAAGACTATACAGATATCAATGGAACCTAACTAGACTTTTGGGGCATAACTGGTGCATGGGCCATGGAAGTCCAATATGGGAATACCTCTTTAAATGTTCTAGGGGGAAAAAAACACATTTTTCCATCCCTGTTCCCCTCACCTGATTGCCTGTCTCAGACTGGAGGCTTCCTCTGTGTATCACAGCCACTTCCATGCAGTGCAGCCCCTGTCTGATGCTTATCAGCCACCAACTTAATGGTGAAATGTTTTTGTTTCAATCTCATGATGGATCTAATGACAGCATTAGTTAGAAGCTATACCATTTCTGTTCAATTATCATTACATTCTATATTTAGCTAAATAAGCTACAGCCCGTAGTATCCATTCAGGAGGATGAGCTGTGATCTGTTAGAACTGTAAAGCTAAACAGTTTCTGTGATGGGCTCCATGTAACAGAATCATACAGACCTGAGAAACTGACTAGTTTCAGAACACCTAGAACCAAGCAGTTCTGAGCTGAGCAGAACTAAGGTCACGTGATCTTCTACAGAGAGGATGGCCATGAGTTTCAGATAGAAAGAAATGACCAATACTGCATTTAGATGTCACTATCATTCAAAAAATAGTTTAAATGAGCAAAATTAAACAATCGTTTGGTTTAAACGTGATGCAACAACCAGACGAGAGGTTCCCGGAGGTAGCCGACAACATGGAGCTGTCATCCCGGGCCAATTGATAGCGCTGATCACATTAAAGTAAATAGGTTTAAAAAAGTTAGTTTCAGCTCCCATCACAGATCGCATCCACAAGAGGAACTGAAACTATTCGCCTCCATCCTCCGCGATATCCCCTTCTGATCTGGTCCGGAACAGACCCTCGGCTTCTTCTGTGCATGCGTGCCAAAGTTAAAATGGCGGCTCATGCGCAGAAGGGAAGGTCGGCACGGGACATTTGAAATCTCCTGGTTCCCAGCTACTGGTCTCCGGGTCCGTGATCACCGCTATCCAATGGATAACAGCAATCACGGAAAAGTTTTAAAGTTAATTTCACCTCCCCTCATGGATCGGATCCATGAAGGGAAGTGAAAATACTAACCACCATCCTTGGCGATGTCCTGGACTTCAGGACCTGATGTTCTCTTCTGTGCATGTGCCCGACGTCCTTCATCGGGTGCGTGCACAGAGGGGCTAATGCCCTGGGACATTTCAAATCCCCCTGCTCCTGCCTACCATGTGATGTCACCAGGGTTCCTGGTCACATCATCACTGTTATCCAATGGGTTGAGTTATCCAATGGGTTGAGTGGGTGCCTTGAGTGGCACGCCTGGAAATTTTCCGGGACAAGCTCCTTTGCCTATAGCGATATAGCCCGGAAATCTTCCGTGCTATGTATCACTATGGGAGCTGCAGAGCACAATGCCATAAGCTGTGGCAGTGTGCTCTGCCTGCACAGACACACAGAGAACACAGCAGGACATTGAGAAGCAGGAAGATATTGCAGATATGCCGGCAATCTCCTGCTTCTAATGTCCTGCTTTGTTTACAGGTTGCTATAGAGACCATCAGCTTGTCAGAAGCAAGCCGATGGTCTCTGTTGCAGGGTGAGCTGGTGCTTGGCTGTCAGAGGGCAGCCAGGCACTAGCTCTTACAGCAGAGATCAGAGAAAACCTCTGATCTCTGCTGTTAACCCTTTACATGCCTCAGTCTATGTGACTGCAGCATGTAAAGGGCTGTCATCATCGGACCCCCTGAATGTGATCAGGGAGTCCTGATGGGTCTCTGTGGAAGTCCCCTAAAGGGACAAAAATTTAAAAGTAAAAAACCCAAAAAAAGTAAAAAATTATTTAAAAAAATAAAATAAAATTAAAAACCCTTGTCTCCCTTTACTTTGTGAAAAATTAAAAATAAAATCACACATGTGGTATCCCTGCATCGTAATGACCCAGAGAAGGAAGTTAGTACATCATTTAACCCCTTAATGACACGGTCCCTTTTTTTTCTTTCCCCATTTCTTTTTTTCCTCCCCCCCCCCCCCCCCCTTGTTTAAAAAGTCATAACTCCTTTATTTATCCATCGCCGATGCTGTATAAGGGCTTGTTTTTTGCAGAATGCGTCATATTTTTCAATGGTGCTATTTAATTTACCATATAATGTACTGAAAAACTTTTACAAAAATCTAAGTGGAGTAAAATGAAAGAAAAATGACATTCCGTCACCTTTCAGTGCGTTTTGTTTCTACGGCGCACAAACTGCAACAAAAAGGACCTGATAACTTTATTCTATGGGTCAGTACGATTACTACGATACTAAACTTGTAGAGTGTTTTTTTTTGTTTTTTTTTTTGCTGTAGCACTTGTATTTTTTTTCAAAGACATTTAATTTTTAAAAATTTTCTGCTGCATCTTCTGCGTGCAATAACTTTTTTATTTTTCCATCAACGTACTTGAGCGAGGGCTCATTTTTTGCGGGATGTCCTGTAGTTTACGTTGGTACCATTTTAGAATACATACAACTTTTGTCCTGTAGTTTACGTTGGTACCATTTTAGAATACATACAACTTTTTGTTCGCTTTTTATTACATTTTTTTCTGGGAGACAGGGTGACTGAAAAAATGCATTTGTGGCTTACTTTATTTTTTTTTCGGCCGAAGTTTAAAGTGCGGGGTAAATAATGTGCTAGATCGGACATTTACGGACGCGGCAATACCAAATATGTATTTTTCTTTTATGATTTAGATTATTTTATTATAGATATGGCAAAAGGGGGGTGATTTAAACTTGTATTTTTTTTTTTTCATGAAAAAGAAAAAAAACTATTAGACTTTGGTCTTGGCATAATCGTACTGGCCGGTAGAATTACTTTAATATATTATTTATACTGCTCAGAGAATGCAGTGAAAAATAAAAATAAAAAACATGCCAGAATTACAAATTTTGTTAATCTTGCCACTAGAAAGAATGGAATAAAAAGCGATCAAAATTTTACATGTTCCAAAAAATTAGATAAATGAAGACTGGAGTTCATCCCGCAAAAAAAACAAGGCCTTCTGGGGCGCTGGCAATGGTAAAAAAAAAATGAATACGGCTCTTGGAATGCGGCGACACAAAAGCAAACCTTTAAGAAAAAAAATGTTTTAAATGTACAAAAATAGCAAAACATAAAAAACTGTATAAACTCAGTATCGCCGGAATCGTGCGACTCAGAGAATAACGTTATCGCACTATTTACTTTGCACGCTGAACGCCGTAAACATGGAGTCCAAAAAAATGGCAGGATTTCTTTGTTCCCCCCAATCTCCCTACAATTTTTTTTTACAAAAGTTATGCAATACATTATATATCCCCAAAAATGATGCCATCAAAAAGTATAACTTGTCCCGCAAAAAACAAGCCCTCATACGGCCGTGTCAATGGGAAAATGAAAAAGTTATGGCTCTTGGAACGCAACTGCAAAATTAGTTGAAATTAAATGATTGGCCCATTTAAAAAACCTGCCCTGGTGGGTCCGACAGGGGGGTAAGAAACCGCTACTCAAGGGGGTTAAGGTTAAAAAAAAAGTTTGTTTCATCTCCCCTCGCGTATCATATCCGTGAGGGAGAATGAAATTGCGTATCTAAGGCCCCCGGATGTATCCGCGGACCTTACCCAGGCTTCTGCGCACGTGCCCGTCGCCAAAATGGCGGGCGCATGTGCAAAAGCCGCAGATTGCCCTGTTAATTTAAAATCTCTCTGCTCCTGGCTACCAAACGTAGCCGACAGCCTGGAGGCTTCTGATGGATAATGGTGATCACGTAAAAGTAAAAAAAAAAAAGTAAAATTTCACCTCCCGTCATGGATCTGATCTGCGAGGGGAGATGAAGTTACTTGCCTAAGGCCTCCAGTGATGTCCCCCGACGGGATCTTTATCTGTGGACCTTTCCCCAACTTCAGCAAAATGGCAGCCGTGAACGCAGAAGCTAAGGAGGGCCCGGAAAAAATTTAAAATCTCAAGGCTACTAAAGGTAGCTGAGAGCCTGGGGCAGTGACCGAGGGCCATGGTGAGCGGTCCCCGGTCACATGATCGCCGTTATCCAATGGATAGCGGTGATCACGTAAAAGTTTAAAACAGTTGAAGTGTAATGCTCCTTTTGGTTTGGGCCCCGTTGTGCATCCAGACATAAGGTTAGGGCCACAATTGGTATGTCTCTGAACACGGGATAAACAGGGGTATCCATTTTGGGGCGCAAGTCTTCATTCCTATGTACACTGTACAAAAAAAATGTTTTTTTTAAATGACACAATTTCCAAAAAAATGAAAATTGTATTTTTTTTCCTTCTTTGCTTAGATTCATTCAAAAACTGTGGGGTCAAAATAAGCAGTACACCCCTAGATGAATTCGTTAAGGGGTCTAATTTTCAGAATGGGGCCATTTGTGGGGGTTCTCCAGCATTTTGGCCGCTCAATGACGCTTAACCCCTTAGTGACGAAGCCTGTTTGCGCCTTAGTGACGGAGCCAAATTTTGGAAATCTGACGTGTCACTTAACATATCATAACTCCGTGAAGGCTTTACATATCCAAGTGATTCTGACATTGTTTTTTCGCCACATGTTGTACTTCATTTAGGTGGTAAAAATAGACCAATAGAATTTGTGTATATTTATTAAAAACCCCAAAAATGGGAAAATTTTGAGAAAAATTGTCAGTTTCACGTTTTCAACTGTAATATCTCAAATATGTGCAAACATACTGTATAAATGTTTGCTCAGATATATATTTCCATCTGTTCACTTTATTCTGGATGCACGTTTGAAAAACTTTCGGTTTTTTTACCATTTAGGAGACGTACAAATTTAACATTACTAATCAACATTTTGAGGAACGCTTTATTTTCCGTCACCAAGCCAAGATTGTAAAGGCTCATAGGTGTCAGAATTATAGATAACCCCACAAATGACCCCATTTTAAAAACTACACCCCTTAGTGTATTCAGTGAGGGGGGTCAGGAGTATTTTGACCCCACAGTTTCTTTTCAGGAATTAATGCAATTTAGAGTAAAAAAAATAAAATTTCATATTTTTGCAAATACATAATTTTTAACACAGAATTTTTTTCTATAGTGTACATGAAAACGAGGATTTACACCTCAAAATGCATACCCCCGTTTGTCCCGTGTTCAGAAACATACCCATTGTGGCCCTAATCTTCTGTCCGTATGTACAATGGGGCCAAAACCGAAAGGAGCAGCCGGTGGCTTTCAGATCAGACATTTTGCTTGAAGGCGTTTTAGGCCCCATTGGTCACTTGTAGACCCCTCGAGCGGCCAAAACCCCCACAAAGGACCTCATTTTGGAAACTAGACCTCTTAGCGCATTAATCTAGGGGTGTACTGCATATTTTGACCCAACAGTTTTTGAATAAAAAAAGCAGAAGGAAAAAATTTTTTTTTTTTTTTTTTTTTTTTTTTTTTTTTAAATCAATTATGTGATTTTAAAAACATTTTTTTTGGATAGCAGACATATAAATGGAGGCTTTCACCCAAAAATGGATACCCCCGTTTGTCCCGTGTTCAGAAACATACCCATTGTGGCCCTAATCTTCTGTCCATATGCACAACGGGGCCCAAACTGGAAGGAGCAGCGGGTGGTTTTCAGAACAGACATTTTGGTTGAAGGAGTTTTAGGCCCCATTGCACACTTGCAGACCCCATGAGTGACCAAAACGACAGAGGACCCCCACAAATGACCCCATTTTAAAAACTAGACCCCTTAACGCATTCATCTAGCGGTGTACTGTGTATTTTGACCCCCACAGTTTTTAAATGAATCGAAGCAAAGCAGAAGGAAAAAATTACGATTTTTGTTTTTTTGGCAATTATGTAATTTTAAAAATAGGTTTTTTTGTACAGCACACATAGGAATGAAATGAAAATGTATACCCCCATTTGTCTCGTGTTCAGAAACATATGCATTGTGGCCCTAATCTTCTGTCTGGATGCACAACGGGGCCCAAAATGAACGGAGCGTCAAACTTTAACTGTCTTTTGACTTTTACGTGATCGCCTTATTCCATTGGATAATGGTGATCATGTGACCGAAGACCGCTCACCGAGGCCCCCCGTGACATCTCTAAGCTCTTGGCTACCTTTAGTAGCCAGGAGCAAGGAGATTTTAAATTTTCTCTTGCCCTCACCAGCTTCTGCGCTTGCATCCGCCATTTTGTCGACGGGCGCATGTGCCAAAACTGGGGGAAGGTCCGCGGATAAGGATCCCGTCAGGGAACTTCGCTGGTGGCCTTATTTAAGTAATTTCACCTTCTGTCACGGATCCGATCCGTGATGGGAGGTGAAAATTGAGCTTTTTTTTTTTTTTACTTTTACGTGATCGCCGTTATCCATTGGATAACGGCGATCACGTGACTGGGAAACGCGTACCATGGCACCCCATGAAATCTCCAGGCTCTTGGCTACATTTAGTAGCCAGGTGCGGGGGGGTTTTAAATTACCGCGCCAATCTGCGGCTTTTGCGCCTGCGTCCGCCATTTTGGCGACGGACGCTTGCGCAAAAGCCGGGCAAGGTCCGCGGATAAATCTGGGGGCTTAAGGTACCTAATTTCATCTCCCCTCATGGATATGATCCATGAGGGAAGATGAGACAAACTTTTTATCTTTTTTTTTTTTTTTTACACTTTTTAAACTTTTTTTTTTACTTTTACATGATCGCTGCTATCCATTGGATAGCAGCGATCATGTGACCGGGAACTGCATACAGCGGCTCCCGGTGACAGCTCCCTGCTCTCGGCTACTCATTCTAGCCGGGAGCAGGGAGTTTTTAAATTTCCCGGGCCTCCCGGCTATCTTCGCATGCGCGTGACATAATGCGTCTGGTGCGCGTGCGCAGGCGCCGGCGGCAGGGTCGGGGAGAACAGTGAAGATGCCGGACGCTGCGGAGGACCGGGGGTGAGTACTCTCAGCTCCCCTTACGGATCCGATCTGTAAGGGGAGCTGAAACTTTAATTGTTTTTAACTGTGCATTGACTTTAACGCGATCGCTGGTATCCGGTGGATACCGGCAATCGCGTTACCGGGGGTGGGTCCTGCGGCCCGGGATGACAGCTCCATGCTGTCGGCTACCTCCGGTAACCGGCAGCATGGAGCTATCACGTCCTGAGCCTGCAGGGCTATCATTCCTAGAGGATGCATAAAACTACGTCCTCTAGGAATAAAGCCCAGCCGGCCAGGACGTAGAATCCCGATGGGGCCGTCGTTAAGGGGTTAATCCACGACCTTTCCGCAATGTCATTACGGAAGGGCCATGGATCAGGCGGCTTCCATTGACTTAAATGGAATCTGCACAAAAATAGAACATGCTGGATTTTATTTTTTTTTTATCCTTCCGCAAGCGGAAAATTGCAATTGACTTCAATACCATGGTATGGGCAGTATTTGCTGCGGAACCCGGAGTCAGACGCCAGCTCCGGATTCTGCAATGCAAATCCGCCCGTGTGCAGGAGGCCTTAGAAGTCCTTGCTGTATTCGGTGAATTAAAGCCCGGGAGCTTCTTTATTCTCACACTCTTCTGTCTTGTTGGTGTAGCTCTGTGGTCTCCAGGCATTCACTTACTGTATCTTGTGTTTTTATTCTAAAAGGAAGCACATGACAAATGTAAAGCTTCGTTTAATACCGACTGATGAAATGGAGAATATGCAACAACAAAAGAACACACCTATTATATCCAGATTACGTTTCATACCAAAAAGAAATGGATTGCGGCCAATTGTGAAAATGTGCGATACTTTGGTAGAACAACAAAGTAAAGAAATTAAGCAAAGAAAGGTAAGTTTTCTAGTGTGTTTTAAAGAAAAATTGTGTGGGTAGCTGCCAGGACCTATTATTTTTTCTGTACTATTTACAGCCATTCAATTTGATGGCTGTGATTGGTTCATTGAGCGCTACAGTGATTGGCTGAGCCATGCACTCGACAACCAATCAGAGCCAGCACTTCCTGGAGGCGGGGATTTTGAGCTTCTGACCAGGAAGCGTTGGCTGAAAACTACAAGCTAGTGTGCTGGAGCTGTGGAGAAGTAGTGCGGCAGAGCAGACTGCGCCTGATAGGTGATGGATTGATTTTTTTTTGGTTTGTTAGTTTTTAAAGGCTTAATTTAGGGCTCAAACAGTTGGACTTCCTGCTGTAAAAGTTGCATCATACCGCAAAAAAAACACATTTTTGTGTGATGCAACAAAACAAAACATTGCAAATTGTGGCAAAATGCAGAATGCCGCCATTTTTTTTCTTGCAATGTAGCAGCCAACAAAACCTCGCTAATGTGAAAGAACTCACTGGAAAGCTTGGGCTTCACATGCATGCGATTTGTAGCGCTGTCCCCTTGTGAAAGCGGCCTTACACAGAAGTAATGGTCATTCAAGTAAATGGAGGCAGAGCAGTCTGGGACCCTTCGCCTGGGTTCACAAGGGGCGGATTCCCGTCGGGAATCTCGCGGTTTGGCCGCAGCAAAAACAGCGAGATCTCCGCCGGGAGAACCACCGCTGCGGCTTTGAAGCGGCCTGGCTGCTCGCTCTTCCGCTGCATCCGGCGCTCCCATAGAGGAGAGCGCGGCCGCAGCGGAATGAAAAAAAGAATGGACATGCTGCATATTCTGAAACCGCGTCTGCGGCAGCCGCGGTTCCAGCTGGACTTACCGCAGCGGATTGTCCGTTCCGTGTGGACGAGATTTCTGAGAAATCTCGTCCATATGGCTGGCTAATCCTGAGATTAGCGGCCGCGGGCGGATTTGCCGGGGCTAAATTCCGCGCGGAATTTCCACGGCAAATCCGCCCTGTGTGAACCCAGCCTTCTAGTTGCTCGACACCAGTCACAGTAAACAGAAGTTGCTCGAACATTAAGCAGCTCCTGTTTACACAGTCTGACTGAACTGTTCTTAGAACTAAAAACCAAGCAACTCCGACAGGGGAGCAAATCCTCGTCTGCATCATTGGAGGACACAACTGAAGACTGGGAATAGCTCCTGCAATTAGGAGGTGGACACTAAGCAGAAAAAGCGTTTGTTCCTCCTTGCTATACCCCTTTTGCAGGCACCATTCTAACTAGTTAATAGTTTAGTGTCTGTAGGCGTCAGACCTGGTTCTCGCCGGTCTTCAACCACCTATTGGAATCAGGGAATACCTCATCGAGGGGGACTAAAAGGACAGAGTTCTAAGTTTAAAAAATAGGCATGCCCAAGCATTAATTGGGATGTGAGCCGCCAGTTATAGTGCCCCCCTTTTTATTGGAGCACTCTTTATACTTAAAGGCAGGGGTGTACACTGCTGGAAGTAAGGAATATGTGTGCTTCCCTCTCATAGGAGGCACATATCTATCCTGTATAAAGAATCAGTATTTTCTCTACCCTTTCCTTTCCCTCCCTCACTTCCTCTCTTGGCTACTACAACCCCCATAAACTCTGTACCAGTACCTCTGGGGTCTGCATCTTCAAGGGCTTTTTTTCCAGTTCACCCATGTTTCAGGTGCCTGGGTTGGAGAAGTCGTGTTTTCAGGCTATGCCATAGAATGTTAGACTCCACCACCAGATTGGTTTTGCATTTCCAGAATTCCGAGATCTCCTTCAAAAGCCAGAGCCTTTCTTCAGGCATAGACACCGTGTAATCTCCAGGCATCATCATGTCTGTGCCTCGTTCTCAGCCGTTTGCAGGTTTATACTCAAATCTTTTCATGGTAGCCAAGAAGCTCTTTCAGACCAGTTCTAGATATGAAGAAGCTGAATCAGTATGTAAAAGTCCAACATTTTTGCATGCAGTCACTAAGATCTGTCATTGCCTTCATGGAACCACAGGAGTTTCTACCATCCATCGACATCAAGGATGCCTGCCTTTTATATACCCATCTGCCCAATGCATCAGCGATTTTCTCCTCTTTTCCATCTGGTCGAATCCATATCAACTCAAAGCCCTTCCATTCTGGCTGGCCACGGCTCCCTGAGTTTTCATGAAGGTCCTGGCGTCAGTGGTGTCTATCCTCCATTCCAAGGGGATAGTAACTATTCCCTATATTGACAACATTATGATAAAAGCAGCCAAAACTTCACAATATTAGTACAAAAAAAGATAAATAGGTCATCACTACCCAAAATAAATATATAGGTGCACATTAAACCATAGGATATATTTCTGTTGGGAAGTGCTGACCTATTTTATCTTTTTTTGTACAAATATTGTGAAGTTTTGTCTGCCTTCACCTGGTCGTGCACACCTGCCGCCCATTTACCTTCTGTACCTTCTGTTCGTGGCGGTTGAAGTCGCCATCTTGAGAGCCCGTGGATTTGCAGAACCTGTCATTCATCCCAGAGCTTTCTCGGGAGAAACCTATCTGGAGACAGTGGTGGGAACCATGAGAGTAGGAGTGTATTGGAGATGGCGCACAAGAATCCAATACGCTCACCAGTGTACAAGATTCAACCATTTAACTGCTAGCTATTTTTCTATGAAGGTAGATATATGAAAAAAAATTAAATCTACACACGTGTTTGCCTAGGAACACACATATCATTACTATAACAGGACCTTTTAGAGTGTATTTGCAGAATTTTACAGGGACTTTATCACCAATTTTTTTTAAATTCATTAAAACCAGGTAGTGGAACACTTTTTCTATTTCTCTAATCTGTATTTAATTTTCTGATTTGTAGAATTTTTTTATTGTTACCAATACATGGCTATGAGGGGCAGCCACCTTGTCTGTACACGACTATGGATGGCGGCCATCTTTTCTGTACATGACCATGGGTGGCGGCCATCTTTTCTGAGCTACAATTAAGAGCATATAGAAATATGCTTTACAGCAGCTTCATGGGTCATTCACTTGTATGTAGACTGTCCTAGGCATGTTCTGTGACCTGCAGGGGTCATTATACACGAAGGGGAGGAGACAGTCACAGCTGTTCACCTATTGTGAATGGTGGACCCTGTGTTATCTACATATAGGTGTCACCTCTCAATGTAATCCTGCCTGTGATGTCAGTGAGATGACGACTGTAAAGCTTCCTCTACAAATCAGCCAGGACAGACTAGCATTAGGCTCTGTGGTCAGTGTGCAGAGAGGGGAAGAGGTGAGCTGTGACATCACCTATTGTGATTGGTGGACCCTGTGTTATCTACATATAGGTGTCACCTCTTAGTGTAATCTTATCTGTACAGGGAGGGGAGGAGGTAAGCTGTGACTGTTGTGAATGGTGGACCCTGTGTTATCATATATAGGTGTCACCACTCAGTGTAATCCTGTCTGTGCAGGGAGGGGAGGAGGTGAGCTGTGACTATTGTGAATGGTGGACCTTGTGTTACCTACATATAGGTGTCACCTCTCAGTGTATTCCTGTCTGTACAGGGAGGGGAGGAGGGGAGCTGTGACTACTGTGAATGGTGGATCCTGTGTTATCTACATATAGGTTTCACCTCTCAATGTAATCCTGTCTGTACAGGGTGGGGAGGAGGTGAGCTGTGACTATTGTGAATGGTGGACCCTGTGTTACCTACATATAGGTGTCACCTCTCAGTGTAATCCTGCCTGTGATGTCAGGGAGATGACGTCTGTAGAGGAAGCTTTAAGACAGACTAGTATTAGGCTCTGTGGTCAGCGTGAAAAATGCAGCATTTAAATTTTTATTTTTTAATATAGATTGTTACCGAAAATAAAAATTACCACAAATTCTTAAATATGTTTAACACAAAAATGTAATTTTATATAATGGGTTGTTTTGTGATGACGCCTTCCTTTTAATGTTTACAATTTGAAAGCAGAAAATTGTCTAATGTGTTAATCTAATCCCAGGGATGCTCCGCCTGCGCTTTTCTATCCTGCTTAAGAAAACTAACCTGACAGATGATAAACCAGTGAGACGGAGACCAAAGGGATGTGTCTGCCCTATCGCAGCCCATGGGGTTTTAGCATGAAGGAACCAGCATGGGATGTGAAAGGATCCTTCACTGTAACTAGATCAGCAGGTTGTCCGCCGCCCCCGGCAGGATTGTACGGGAGGCGATGGGTGGTTGGGGGAAGAACGTTGTAGCGCTTGGCAAACAAAGCTGCCACTACAAACCGTAGTAGATGTAAATATCCACAGGCTACAGTATGGAGAACAGCAGAAGGTTAAAACGCTTCTAAAAGCAGCAATATGTCTGTCAGAAACACCAGGTCCGCCGGGCGCACGGCCGTGAAAAGGCACTTTAAAGAGAAAAATCGGATTAGGAAAAGAAAGAACTTCACCATTTTTTTTTCCTTCATTTTTGCCCTGTTTCATATGCAAAATAAATAATGTGATAACCTTATTATCTGGGTCAGCATGATTCCACTGATACCAACATTCGACAGGTTTTTTGTTTCTTAACCCCTTAAGGACGCAGCTTTTTTTTGGCTTTCCCATTTTCAGTTTCTCCTCACCCCCCCCCCCCCCCCCTCCTTAAAAAAAAAAAAATTTTAGTCATCGCCGTCACCGTATGAGGGCTTCTTTTTTGCGGGACGACTTTTTTCAGTAGTACTATTTAATGTAGCGTTTAATGTACTGAAAACCTTTTATAAAATTCTAAATGGAGTGAAAATGGAAAAAAACAAAATGCAGCCATTTTTGGGTGCGTCTTGTTTCTACATTGCACAGACTGCAACAAAAGACAGGGAATCTTGCCTTTAGCAAACCAGGGGGATGGGGAGACCCTTGCCTAAAAGCAGGGTAGGCGTCCTGATAAGAACGGCCCTGCGCTGGAATCTCACGGCTAACTATCCCTGACAGGACACAGGGACGAAGTACTGAACATAGGGCACACAGAACAGGACTGACTTACCACAGAGACTGGAACGATGCACAGACTGGAAGGAAATGGACAAAAGCACACCGGCAAAAGCACAAGGCAAAGAACATATAGAATAAACAGGAACAGGATCAAACAGACAAAATGTCCTGAGACCGGCGACCTAGATATGCTGAGACAAGCACACATCAATACTGAGGCAAAGGGGAAGGATTCCCAACTCCCTTAGTTAGGAAGGTGATTGCCATTTAAGCTGCAGCTTTGCTGTGAGCATTGAGCAGGGTTAACTAGTGCAGTGCTGATAGAAAGTGGAAGAAACAAGTATATTTATACAGAAGGGGCAGAGTGACGCCCGGAACAGCAAGAGGACCGCAGACACAGGTAGCAGACCTAACAGTGGGTTCACTTTCTTCCATATTATTCTACTTTTGCCCTAGTGTATTCTATAAAGCCAGTTGAAGTTTTGCTTCAACATAGCAGCATCATCAAAGGCACAGATGAAATCCACTGGTTACCAATGGGATGTATTTGTGCACAGTACAGAGACTTCCAAGTATCAGTACATCACGTGACAACTAGTTAAAGGAACTGTTCAGTCCTAACCTTAAAAATGATATGTAAGTATATTCATGTATAGGTGATACTTGTCTGCTGTTTATTTTACCCACTGCTTGCTCGTTGGCTGCTTTTTAGATGATCTCTATTAGTCCAGAGCTGTGATTTAGGGTTTTCTACAGGAAGTCTAAGGTAGTCTGAGACACGCCTTCTGTCTCATCATTGGTCCAGGGAGAGATCCCACCCACCCAGCAGTTCAGGCTGCTGTTCTCTCCCTGCTCTGATTGGCTACTGTGTGTAAGCAGAAGTGTATTGCAGGCTCACCAGATTACTAAACCAACGGTGAGAAGAAGATGGCCATCAGACAAATGAGCGTTAGTACGCAGGAATCTGGCAAAAGCTTTCTAGATGAGCAGGTAACGCTGGGAAGGAACACGACTCATTTTTTTACTCTAAAACCTGCTAAATAAGTAAAACATTTGTACTTTTCTTATTTTTCATATCTTCACAGATTCAACATTTTAACACTCAAGTCAGAAACCTCTTGAGTGTTCTGAATTATAAGAGAAAAAAGTTTCCCAACTTAATTGGTTCTTCTGTATTTGGACTTGATGGCATCTATAAGAAATGGAGAACGTTTGTACTAAAGCTGAAAGAATCAAATGCCAAAAATGTAAATGTTTACTTTGTCAAGGTACGTACAAGGTTCTACCGTCAGCGGTTATTGGAGCTTATGATGCACTAACATGCGTCACAACTAATCCAAGCATGCCTGGGCCCCATGTGTCAGACTCACTGACAGGATGGCAGATACAGAATCTCAATGAGGAAAGATCAAGTTAAAATGTTAACACAAACAAGAATCGTTTTTTGTTCAGGGAGGGGGTGTGACTTGTCATGTGTTCTCCGTCTTCTGCTCCTGGTCTCGGGGGACTCCATATGATATTGCACTTCTGTGCAGAAAACAAGGTGACAGGGCTTATCCCATGAATACAAATAAATTTACTTCGATAAGACGTAGCACACAACATCATGTGGTGGTACTGAAGGGGATTGAATAAAGCAGGAGTCCCCATTACTAGTCTAGCGCTCTAGTGTTCCATGAGCCTACCAGGGGTAACGTGACACCAGGAGCAGATTGGCGTTCAGTACGCCGGGAAAAATCCTGGTGGGTCGGTCATGTCCAAGTCACCTGCAACTACCGCTGCAGTAGGGCTACTACAAGCGTCCCCTTTTAATGGGCTGTCCAGGAAGCACCCGTCAGGATACATCGAGTCGAAAGTGGAAGCCGGGGCTGCTGCCTTGACCCCTGTGCAATGGCTGGTGCTCTTAATTGCAGGCTGGGGTCCTATTGATTTCAGTGAGAGTGGCAATTGCAAGCACCGGCCACTAGAAGGGTCAGCAGCAGCTTCTGCTTCAACTCCAACCCTGGTGTAGCCCGGCACTGACAGCCGGGGATGCCTGGAAACCCCCTTTACATCAGATCAAGCACGCATTGGTGTCTTTGCAACCGATAATTATAAGACTACATGAAAAATTGAGATACTTATAAATATATATTGACTTTCTAATTGTGCTCCTAATTTATGGCCTGCCGCACAGCTGCAATGACAATTTTATGGGCTTCAGACCTAAAATTTCCCAGCATTCCTTGCTAGCTCAGTTTCTGTACAGAAATTGCTCCTCTGTGTTGAATTCTGGGGATGTTTAGCCCAATGTCCACTTGCACACACGGATTCTACTGAATCCCGCAGCGGTATCCGTGCGTGGCTGCGGACATGGAGAGGAAAAGGCATTTTCTTACCTCTCTGGATCCAGCACGGCTCTCCTCTGTCGCAGCCGGATCTTCTTTCTTCAGTACGGCGAATGTGTCCAGGCATGCCAGCCGTTGCCCCTGGCGCATGCGCAGTGCTTTTCTTTTTTTTAAATCTGCTGTCCCGCGGATCCGTGGCACAGTAACAGCTACGGGTGGTCAGCGGATCGAACAGCTTTCATTGACTTCAATGGAAGCCGTCCGCACTAAAATGGCTCATGCTGCGATTTCCTCCCGCACATGTGATCTACCCGCTGGGGGGAAAAAATCACACCCGCATGCTTTTTACTGTCCTACGGACGCTAATGCATCCCTATGGGAGGCTTGATTTGCGGATCTCCAATGCGGGTACCGCAGGTCTAATCCGCCCGTGGACATTGGGCATTAGTCTAACTATTGCATAAACTCACTTGTTGTGTTCTGTATTTGTCGTTTTAAGGACTCTAATTGAGAAAACTGTTAACTGTAGTTTTTGTGTTTTGTAGACTGATATAAAGGAGGCGTATGACACAATCCCTCACTCTAAACTTCAGGAGGTGATCTCAAAAGTGCTAAGTCCAGTTACTGAAGAAGCTTATTGCATCCGATGCTATGCCGTGTTGTGGATGGATTCACGCGGCCGGATTAGGAGATCTTTCAAGAGACACGTAAGAAGGTTTCATTACGGAGCACAGAGCGTGCGGTTTACATTTACTATATGTTTTTATTAATATTACTCATTTACATGGTGCATAACCAGCACTGGCCAGAGACTGCCCCCATTGGGCCCACAATCTGAATTCACCTTCTAATATGTTTGTAGTGTGGGAAGAAGAGGAATCCCATACAAACTCCATGCAGATGTTGTCATGGTCAACCGTGAACCCGGGACCTCAGCATTGCAAGGCAACATTACGGACCACCGAGCCACCATACTGCCCTATATGTGGGAGCTGTAGTCCTCAGCTAATCGCCAACACCTGACCTTGTGTAGTAATTGTACAGATGCCACACTGACTTCAAAGGGAACCTGTCCCCACTTTCTAGCAAAGTAAAGCAATACCGGAGCAACAACTATGAAGAGTCAGTCTTTTCCACACTTATTTTGCAATCACAGGATAAAAGCGTTCCTTAGGCTAACTTCACACGGGCGAGGGCGATATCAGGCCCTGAATCGCGGCCCAATATCGCCCTCGCTACCCATGTGAAAATCCCAGGGATGCAAGGCGTTTTCATGTGAAAGCAGCCTGGCATCACTTCGGCAATGCAGGGAATCCCCGCCGCTGTCACAGCAGAGGATCGCAGGGTTCTCCCACTGCTTTCAATGGGCCGGCATCAACAGACTTCTGGCAAACTAGAGAGTTTGGCAAAACATAGCAGGGCTTTGATGTTCTTGTTAGAAAAACCTTCTGTCCTGCCGCCCCCCCCCCACCCCACAGCCCGGATATATGAAGAATACAGGAGATGGCTTACAAATCCTATATCCTCACTAGGAGTCCCCATACCACTTAAGCTCTGATATGTTCTCATTGAGTCCCGGTGCCCCAAACTGTCCACAATATCCCATGTGTGGTCTGACCGGTGACTTGTAGAGAGGAGGTACAATGTTCTCATTATGCGCCTCCAGACCTCTTTAACCACTTAAGGACAAAGGCCTTTTTTTCTTTCACTTTTGGTGTTTCCTCTCCCTTTTAAAAAAAAATCATAACTTTTTTTTAATTTATCCATCGACTCGATGTCTGAGGGTTGTTTTTTGTGGACCAAGTTGTATTTTCCAATGGTGATATATAATGTACTAAAAGATGTGCCTAGACTGTGTCAGAGCAGTGTACTGAGACCCGGACCACTCTGGGACTACATGCCCAGATTATGCCACCTACAGGCTTTTCAGCACTGTTAATATAAAACCCATTGGACTCTGGTGGTGTTAGGTATAAGCCTCCAGTTGCCATCTATGCGCCAATCTATCGAATTCTGGCAAGCGCTTCTGTCAGTCCATATTTAATATTACTAATAGCCATCTCAGTTCCTACCTCCCCATACTGTAGCTGTCAATATCACGATCCAACACGGACATCATTACTGTGAGGCTCCTGATAAAATATCAACATCAGACATGGAAACGTGTCGAACCCAGACTAAGAACCATGAACCTAAATGAAGTAATCCTTCATGGTGTGTGACCTATCAACGATAACATTGTGAACAGACCCCCTCCATAGTTGTACTGACGAGCCTCTGGTCTTACCACTGAGGGGGAGTATTCACTTAATGTAAATATCCGGAGGAATCGTTTTTTATCAAGCTGTACCCACTCCGAGTGATCGGGTCAATCATCTACCGACCATCGCTCTGTAGTTGGTGATTTGATCAATCTCTGCTCTGATACTGACAGTTCCAATCAGACTCTCATATACTCATGATGGACAGACTCCTATGTAAGACCTGTCCATCTCATGCGCTTGGACCAATTATATAGAAATCGCTGCAAGACCCCGTGAGATGTCAGTTTAACCATGGGGGTCTGAGAGATCTCTGTGTGTGATACATGTGAGTCTGTCTGTGTAGACCATTATTAATAAAGTATTGGAGCTTTAGTTTGTCTATTACTGTGAAGGGCTCTAGATTTTGGTTATATCGACACTCTCTGCCTCAGTGAAAAGTACAGCGTACACGCTGCAGCAAAAATAACAGAACTTTATTTGTGGCTCAGTAAGATTACTTGGCTACCACATTTATATAGACACATTTTCATTTTAATTACAGTAATAATCATTCTCATGTTTCATCTTTCGTAGGTTTCAAAATTGGTTCATTTTATGCCGAACATGCAAAGTTTTTTAGCACATTTTCAAGAACAGAATTTGGTTCAGAATGCGGTCCTGGTGGAGCAGGTATCATCAGCGGCTGTGTAGGAATAGCCATTTATCAGTTATCCTATCATGTAAAAAAATGTCAGGGCTGAAATATACTCTTTTCTGTATTGTCGGTGTCCCCTAGGATTTCCCCTTTATAATCTCTGTATTGGTGGACACGCATGGTGTGCCTTATTCCCTCTTCACAGCATTTTTGGCATGGGTAAGATTACTTCCCATCAGCCGGCTGCACGACGGCCCCCGACTGCTTCTCTGCTTGACAGAGAAAAACAAGTGGGCACAATGCCATCCTTGGAGACCAGCTGGCGCCACCGCAGTAATTGTCAGCTGCTCGATTATTGGGCTTGATGTTCCCACAAACACCCGTTTTCCTGGCAATCGTGCCATGTGAAAGGATCAGCCAAAGAACGAGCAAACGCTCCTCCTGATGATGATGATGTAGTTGAGGGGAGTATAAAGCTGCTTACTGTTCGGCTGCACATCTTCTCATATAAATGGGCAGATGGTAGTCGATCAATGACAGCTGTTTGGGGCTGAGCGATCATATTAATGGGTCGTCGCCATAGAGCAGATGATCAGCGCCCTTGTCTACTGAAGCAATGAGTGCTGACCGTCATGCCCATTGTTGGTCAGTGGTCATTGGCACTCGAGGATTATCTGCTTGTGTAAAGGACCTTGAAGATGTTGTACTAAGATTACAAGTTATCCCCTATCCAGAGGGTGAGGCCTAACTTGCTGATTGGTGGGTCTTGTGCTCCCCTTCCTCTTCTGTTGAGATACTGCACCCCCTACAGCGAGGAGCAGAATGAATGGAGCACCAGTCTCACAAGCGCGCTGACGCTCCACTCCCTTTCAGTGGAACTACGAAGCTACCCGAGGGGCAAGAGCTTAGTTGATTCGATCAACCCCGGTGAAATGAATGAAGCGCTGACCGTGCATGCTTGCCCAGTCCCTATTCATTCTGATGTCAATGCAGGCAGAGAAGTGACTCCCGCAGTGACAAGCAAGGAGGGACATGGGACTCCTGTTCTTGACATTGGCGAGACCCTCACAATCAGCAGTTTGTCCTGTGGATGGGGGATAACTTGTAATCTTGGTGCATCACCTTTAACCCCTTGAATGGCACGCCCGGAAAAGTTCCGTGACGAGCTCCACTGCTCATAGTGACATAGCCCGGAAGATTTCCGGGCTATGTATCACTATGGGAGCTGCAGAGCACAATGCCACAAGCTGTGACAGTGTGCTCTGCCTGCACAGACCCACACAGAGCAGTGCAAGGGCTTTGAAAAACCAGCAGAAGATATTGCCGACATGTCGGCAATGTCCTGCTTTGTTTACAGGTTGCCATAGAGACCATCGGCTTGTCAGAAGCAAGCCGATGGTCTCTGTGGCAGGGAGAGCTGGTTGTTAGCTGTCAGAGGACAGCTAGGTACCAGCTCTTACAGCAGAGATCAGAGAAAACCTCCGATCTCTGCTGTGTTAACCCTTTACATGCTGCAGTCTATGTGACTGCAGCATGTAAAGGGCTGTCACTGCAGCATGTAAAGGGCTGTCACCATTGGACCCCTGGAATGTGATCAGGGGTCCTGATGGGTCCCTGTGGAAGTCCCCTAAAGGGACAAAAAAAAATAAAATTTTTTTAAAAAATTAAAAAAAAAAAAAAGTAAAAAAATTATTAAAAAAATTAAAAAAACACTTGTCTCCCTTTACTTTGTAAAAAAATCAAAAATACAATCACACGTGGTATCCATGCGTTGTAATGACCCAGAGAAGGAAGTTAATACATTATTTAACCCTTTAATGACATGGCCCCTTTTTTTCTTTTTTCCCCATTTCTTTTTTTCCTCCCCCCTGTTTAAAAAATCACAACTTGTCCCGCAAAAAACAAGCCCTTATATGGCCATGTCAATGGAAAAATGAAAAAGTTATGGCTCTTGAGACGCAACTGCAAAACTAGTTGAAATTCAATGATTAGACCATTTTAAAAAAACCTGCCCTGGTGGGCACGACAGGGTGGTAGGAAACCTGCCACTCAAGGGGTTAAATTGTGCACTACTTTAGTACAGCATGGAGGAAAGGCACAGGAAGGAGCTGCTGCTGCCCCCATTGGACCCATGTGACTGACTGGGCTGACAAAGGAAGATAAAGGAACATTCATTGATATGTGTTTGGGTGAAACCTAACCTGTTTTAAACATTTAAACCTGATATTTAGGTGAATGTTGAGGTTTTAAACGGATTCATGGGATAACCCCTTTACAGAGAATCTGTCAGCATCTTTTCACATCCCTCTCTGAGAGCAGTAGTTTAGGAGAATCTTGCACTTAGTAGCAGCCACACAGAAAGTAGTCCCCCGTATTCATGAGCACAGCCACATCCATCATGCCCTCCTCTGTGAATACACTGGAGGAAAAAAACTATTTAATAGATTTGCTTTCTCCTCATCAGCCTCTACAATTTGTCTTATTGATAATGTTAGAATAAATATATTAATCTTTTTACCATTCATATAATTGAGGAACAGTTTAGTGTTCTTTGGCGATAAGTCTCTCTGTCTCCATCTTTGCTGCTTTTATCTGCTTTTTACATAATGTATCTTTCCTTATAGCTTTTAGTGCTTCTTCGCTGCCTTCTTGTTTTAATGCTTTGACCGCTTTCTTTTTGTTGTTTATTGCCCCCTGTACATCTTTATGGAGCCACATTAGTTTTCTCCTATTCCTAGCCCTCTTATTCCTGTAAAGTACGATCCGCTCACAGCACGTAATTAGGATGTTTTTAAACATTTCCCATTAATTGTACTCTTATTTCTGCGGACGTTGTCCCAGTCACTAAGGTTAAGGGCATCTCTGAGCTGATCGAACTTTGCTTTCCTAAAGTTTAGTTTTTTTGTATCTTCCCTGTAAAACTCTTAAAGCACAAGTTAAAATATGTTGTGGTCACTATTTTTTTCCAGGTGCTCTCCATCTGCACCTCTGTTCAGTCAGGTCTGTTGGTAAATATTAGGTCCAAAATGGCTGTCCCACTAGTTGGGTCCTGTTCAAGTTGGGTAAGGTAATTATCTTTAGTTAATGACAAGCTATTGTTATTTTTCCAACCCCCGTCTGCTGGAAGTTTGTTTCGAGCATCTACTACTCTTTCAGTAAAATAATATTTCCTGACGTTGCTTGCTGATTTTTCCCTAACTAATCTCACTAATCGTGCCCCTTGTTCTATTGTTTGGCTTTTTAATAACACTTCTCTTCTGAACCTTATTTATCCTTTAACATATTTAAAGGTTTCCATTACGTGCCCCTCAAGGCCCATTTAGACACAACCATTATCGCTCAAAACTCGTCTAAATGATGGCTTTTGAGCAGTAATTGTGTATAAATGTGTGCCCATCGCGCACTTACGTGCACTTTTCATCTATCACTAAGTTCAGCTCAGCTTAAAATCCATCGGGACTGATAAGAGGGACCGCACACTGAGTTCTCCAGGGGCAGCACTGATAATATTCTTTCAGCTGCGGAATCGCAAATGAGAATAAAAACCATTGAAGATCATTAGTTTCATAATCATGTGTTTTCACTCCCTACCGCATTGCTAGAAAACCTATCGCCCGTGTGTAAGAGCCCTAAGGCTTGTAACACCAGAACAAAAAAATGGTGAGCCGTGAAGACCAAAATGTTTTAGCAGTTTCTCAGATTTTTTTTTATTCTAGCCCTACCTTCAGAAGAGAAGTCCCCCACTTAGTCCCAGCTGTTCCAAAGGGAAGTCTGTGTGGGCAGCTCCCAGAATGGTGTGAAGTTGTTATAACTAAAGCTATCGTTTTCTGCCTTTTCCTAGTTATTCACTTTAAAGATGGAATACCCCTTAAAGTGTGATGTTTAATAATGTTGGTTATATCTGAATCTGCAGTACAGCATGTTACTCCCCGCTTATTGACAACACCTTTATCTGCTTCCATCTTTGTAGAGCCTTTCTTTGAAAGAGAACTCAAGTAAACTGCTAGCTTTCTTCCAACAAAGGATCCTTAACCATGTTGTGAGGATCAATGATCGGTAAGTGTTCTACCTTTCTCTTTTTCTTGGGGGGGTTCCTTCTAATTCTGCCACTGATATGGTAAAGCTGCTTTTGCTGTGCTTGTCCTGCAGTGCCTGTGGGGTCCGTTACACCGCTGGAAGAAAGCGGATCTCCGTGTCATTACTTTGTTTTATTGCCGGTGAACAATTGCTTCATCTCCTTTCTTGCTAATGCCGAGGATGACCGTAGCGGTAGACGCGTTCCAGAGATACTAGGCTTTAGTTCCATGAAGAATCTAAACCTAACATTTCTGCAGCATGTAGAGTATTTATAAATCGCAAACACGGTCATGTGCTTTGAGTTATGAGTATCAAATAGAAGGCTTCATCACTCTTTTGTGCGATACAATTAAATTGTCTTCTCCTCCTAAAAATAAACTAAATTATTGTACATAGTTATCTTTTTAATTGTTTTTCCTTTTAGATATTATATGCAGTGTTGTGGAATACCTCAAGGATCTACACTGTCAGCATTACTTTGTAGCTTATGCTATGGCGATATGGAAAATAAGTTGCTCTGTGGAATCCCAGAGAATGGGTAGGTAATGTGTTAGCATTGACATCCCTTCCTTCACTTAAATCAGTAGCCCCATGTAGTAAGATGGATTGGTGATGTTGCTAGAAACTCTGTTGGAAAGGATTACAAGAGCGTGTCTGCCAGCAGCATCCACTTTTATGTAAGTCTGGGTGAATAGTCATATATGGGGCCCTATGTGAAAGGGCCTGGATTTCACCCATGCGTCTAGCCGACGTGACCGCCACAAGGAGGGCTACCTTATACGTCAGCAAGGCGATGGATAGATCTCTAATAGGTTTGAACGGGGGATCGCAGAAGGCCTGAAGGACTATGGTCAGATCCCAGGGGGGCGCCATAAGCCTTGTGAATAGATGCAATCTATTCGCCCCTCTAAGAATCCTTCTAATCCACCTATGCTCGGCAAGTGCGAGATCAAAGAATGCCCCCGAAGCAGCCACTTAGACTTTGAGGGTATTCGGACTCAACCCTTTATCCAGGCCCGCCTGGAGAAAATCTAGAACTTTACAGATGTCTGGCTGGTCTAACTGCTGGATGTCCTGGCCCATCCATTCCAAAAAAATTTTACATACTTTTGGAATAAATCTTTTTCATTGAGGGCTTAAGGCTCTCGCTAATAGTGGAAATTACGTTAGGAGAAAGACCCTTTCCTAGGAATTTTACCCGTTCAAGATCCTGAAGTTGCGAACCTCCGGGTAAAGGAGAGGGCCCTGCAGCAATAGGTTCGGTCTTGGCGGAAGGTGGAAAGGCGCTCGCACTGACAGATCTCAGGAGAGGAAACCAAGGTCTTTTGGGCCAATAAGGCGCTACCAAAATTCCTGACAGGCTTGACCACAGTAATTTCCTTAGGAGGGGCGGAATCAATGGTAAAGGGGGGAAAAGCGTAAGCCAAGTCCCAAACTCGGGTGAGAGAGGGCGTCCGTGCCTAAGGCTTGTTTCTCCGAGCCTCGGGAAAATAAAAGCCTTGACTTGGTATTTGTGCTTGACACAAACAGGTCTATTTCGGGTACCCCCCATTTTGTCACGAGAAGGTTGAACACCTCAGGATGGAGTTCCCACTCTCCTGGGTCCACTTTCTTCCTGCTTAGAAAGTCTGCGGCTGAAGTCTCAGCTCCTTTTATGTGGAAGACCGACAGTGACTTGGTTGTGAGTTCCGCCCACTGAAGGATCCTTCCCACCAGCTGCTGCAGTAGAGGATTCCTGGTGGTATGCTTCATCCCTAAAACTGTTTGCAGGCAACGTAGAGATTTTCACACCGCATTAAGTTCTTTAAAGTTAGATGAACTGGATCTCTCATGAGGGTCCCATGCACCCTGTATATGGCCCCCTTCAAAGTGGGACCCCTGCCCTTTTGCGCTAGCATCCGTTATTATTATTGCGGGGTCCAAGTTCCATTCGAATGCCCGCGATAGGTTGTCCGAGGACCACCACCAGCGGAGTGAGGATCTGGCCTTAGCAGAAATAGAGATTGTCTGATCGAGTGAGGACTGTAACTTGTCCCAATTCTGAAGAATAAGTGACTGGAGATCGCGGCTGTGGAACTGGGCCCAGAGAACCACACCAATACACAGTCATTAAATCATGGTATTTGTATAGCGCCAACTTATTCCGCAGCGCTTTCAGGTAATTATTACTTATCACCCCCCACCAAGCTGGGTTCTCATTTTACCGACCTCGGAAGGATGGAAGGCTGAGTCAACCTTGAGCCGGCTACCTGATTCATGTGGGAATCGAACTTGCAACCTCCAGGTCGTAGGCGAGAGCTTACACTCTGCACCACACGAGCCCCAGGATCCGCATTGCGTCTCTTACGGTTACTCTAGATTTTTTATATAGAGCGGAACATTCCTCTAAAATGAGCTGTTTCCTTTGAGGAGGAAGGAACGATCTTTGGAGGCGAGAATCCAAAATGACGCCCAGATATTTTTTCCCGGTTTCTGGTTCCATGTTGGATTTCAAATCATTAATGATCCAACCCAGGTCCTTAAACAGTTGAAGCGTGGAACCCAAGTGAGATCTCAAAATAGTCGGGGAATCCGCCACCAACAGAAAATCGTCCAGATAGGGGACGATAATAATCCTGCGATTGCGCAAAAAAGCAACCATTTCTATCACCACCTTGGAAAAAATCTGTGGAGCAGAGGAAATTCCAAATGGGAGGCAAATAAACTGAAAGTGACAGATTTCCCCTTCCATTCTCAGTGCAAATCTCAGGAACCTTTGTGAGTTGGCGTAAATAGGGATGTGAAAGTAAGCATCCTTTAGGTCAATTGTAGCCATTACATTATCCCTGGCAATTAGGGGAGTTGCAGTTCTGATAGTCTCCATTTTAAATTTTTTATACTCAATGAATTTACTCAATTCCTTGAGATTAATTATTGTGCGGTGGGCGCCATCTGGTTTGGGAACCAGAAAAAGGGGGGAATAAAACCCCTTCACCTGTTCCCTTTTGGGGATGGGGATAACCGCGCCGAAATCCAGCTGGTCCTACACCCCTTTCAGTAGAGCCTGCTCTAGGGCTGGAGATTGGATCGAGGTTTAAATAAATCTGTCAGGGGGGCGAGATTCTAGTTCGATCTTGTACTCCTCCACCACCAGGTGTAGAACCCATTCATTAGTTATGTTTCGCCAACTAGTAGAGAAATAAGCCAGTCTACCACCCGCCAAGCAGGAAGATGCGGGCTGAGGGACAATGATAAGAGTCTTACCCCTTCGGATAAGACCACCTTTCGGTCTTTCCTTTCCCAACGTAGGTTGTAGACGAGGGACGTGGAGTGAAGGGTCTCTTGGGCGGTCTGATGACTGGCATTCCCTGGTTCTTGTCTGCTGCTTTTTCCAGCAGGCGATCCAGGTCCGGTCCAAAGATGCGTGCATCCCGAAAAGGTAGGGTACACAGCTTGTTTTTGGAGGTTATGTCTCCCGACCACTCCTTTACCTAAACTGCCCTTCTGGCTGTGTTGGATAGGGCTGCCATACAGGCTCTGAAGTGGACTGTCTCCATAGAGGCATCCGCCAGAAATCCCGTTGCCATCTGGAGCAGAGGGATGCCGCCTGCAATTTCTTCCCTGGAAGCTTTCTGGTCGATAAAGGACGCAAGCTGATTCAGCTAGACTGCCATGAAGCGAGCCACGAAAGTGGCCGCGATGTTAGATTTTATAATAAGACTGGACGTGGACCAGGCTTTACGCATGGTCATGTCCACTTTGTTGTCCATAGAGTACTTTTAAGTGGGAAGTATCCTCAAATGGAAGCCCAGATTTCTTAGACACCATGGAGATAGCTGCATCAACTTTTGACGTTTCATCAAGAAAAGCCACCTCATCTTCCACAAATAAAAGACGCTCTTTGTATTCTCTAGAAATTAGCGGAGCTTGATCCACACAACCCCACTCCTTCAGGATTAAATGTTTCAGAGTGGCGTTTACAGGAAATGAAGATTTCCGTTGCGGAAGCAATCCTGCAAACATGTCGTCTTGCGCTGTGCGGGGTTGCTGCACTTCTTCCTCCACTTGCATGGTTCTGTGAACTGCTTTTAATAGTTGATCCATGTTAGTGGCGGAAAAAAGATAATTTTTCTCCCCTCGACACTTCCCCCAAGATCGTCAAACTCAAAATCTTCCGCCATGTCAGAGTCGGACTCTGACACGGCCGGAGCAGACCTTCTTGTAACCCCTGAGGGCCCTGGTTGGAGGTCCGAGAGGGAGGACTGTACTTCTTCCCGGACGATCAACCGAATTTCAGACATAAGGGAAGATTATTCTTCCTGCAGAATTTTTGCTGAACAGGAAGCACATAATGTTTTGGCGTAGGAGTCGTCAAGTTTTGCTAAGCATACTGGACACTTTTTACTTCTCCTCCTAGCCTCCCTAGGTTTTTGAGTATCCCTGTCCTGAAATGACAAGGGAGAACTGTTAGTAAGGAAGTGTAGTGCAGGTGTCTGTAGGTTGGCCCACAGGACCACTTAGTCTGGAGATTCTCTGGGTCCTCTCTGGCCGACAACCTACGCTTGTGGGATCAACTCCTGTACTTAGGATCAATTCCCGGCATGTAGAAAGCACCAGCCGTCCAGGAAGCTTTAAACTTTTGAATCTGGCGCCAGGCCACTCCCCTTCATTCGCTCTACCGAGGCCACGCCCCCTTGTGGAGCATTTAACGTCACTCTCCGTGCGCTATGCCCCCTTGTGGACCGTCTAACGCTACGGCTTGGCTGGGAGATCCAGAGATGGCGGCCGCCACCTGGATGACTGCCGTGGTGGGACCGGAAAGTCTGTCCTTTGACCCAGGCCCACGCAGTCCCCGGTTAGCACCCAGGTGAGGTCCTTCCCACTGGGGTAACCGGGGCTGCCAGGAGAGCTGCCACCGGTAAGTCCTGGAACCTCGGGCATGGGACAGCATCACTGGAACTCTGCCGCTGCTATCCTGGAGGGACAGGAAAAGCACGTGTTTGGTGGAGGGGAGGCTCCTTTTATGCTCTGCCTTTTCCTGTCCCTTCAGGTCAGCAGGGGATCAACCTGCAGCGTATGCTGTCAAGATATTGGAGGAAAAAAGTGAATATCAACACTGGAATACCATGTAGTCTTTATTTTTTATCTAATAGAGTCCAAAAGTATATCCTTTATAATGAGAGGATCTCCTTTTCTACTCCGTAGCATTTGGGGACACTGCTGAAGACCATGGGTATAGCTGCTGCCACTAGGAGACGGACGCTAAGCAAAAAAGTGTTAGCTCCTCCTATCAGCTATACCCCTCCTGCAGGCACAGTTAATCAGTTTTAGTGTAGTGTCCACAGGAGGCAGACCTGCTTATCACTGGTCTTCAACAACCTCTTGGATTCAGGGAGGCAGGATTCTCCCTGTTACTCCACAGAGGAGGACAAACACACCAAACGGCATCAGTAACTGCGATAGGAGTGCATGTGTCCCTTTTCTTGGCATTTTCTGTATTACAGCATCACACAGACTGAGAGATTGACTAGTTTCAGAATAACCCCAAGTAAATCTGAGCGGGTCAGAACTGAGATCACATGATCATCTGAGGAGAAAGTGTCTGGGAGATTCCAGTAGAAAGAAAGAACTAGCCAAGGTAACACTAGCCGTCTGATATATACTGGAGGAATAGATATATAACTAATGGGAAAAAAACTAAACGGAGTGGCCCTTTAAAAGAAAAAAAGGGCACAAAGGTGTACATAACTTTTCATGGAATTCAAGGCACGGGTGGAAACATCTGTGTTGTAGAAGTGGACATCTGTGACCAGAAATCTGCTCTGGATGAAGATCTTCTGGAGAGAGTATAAAAGCGGAGTAGCCATGGAGAATAGGTGTATTGCTTCACTGCCTTTTATAGCTGTGCTAGATCACAGCAGAATGCTATTTAGTTAAGGTGGTATGTAGACAACTGACAGAGAAGCTATCCGAATCGAAAGAAATGTATTAAAGTGGAACAGCTAAAATACAAGTGGAAATCATCATCAACAGAGTACCTAAAACCGGTGCATTTTAAAACCTTTTTACTTTAAATATAACACAGAATTGTTACATCAATGTTTGCTGAACCTAGTTAATGTACGCTTTGTGCCTATTGTTGTTGCAGAGTCTTCATGTGGCTTATTGATGATTTCTTGCTGGTAACTCCTCGGTTAGAACAAGCAAAGCGATTTTTAAGGTAGGCTGTAGAGAAAAGCAAAAGATATTTAAGTTACAGAGATGTGAATATTCGTTTATATATTAACCCCTTCCCGTTATAGGGCGTACAGTTATGTTCAGTGGGGTCAGGGTATGTATGAAGAGAGATCGCGGGTCAACCTCTCTTCATACAGCACTGGTGTCAGCTGTTTACTACAGCCGACACCCAAGGGAAATAGCTGCAATCCCTGTCAATTGTCAATTCTAACAGCGGCATTTAAATCCCCCGAACGATGTTCGATGAGATCGCAGGGACCCGTGCGGGTGTCATGGCAACTGGGGCCTTCCGAAAGGCCCAGGGCTGTCTTAGTATGCCTATCAAGCCGTGCCCTTGGGGTGGCTTGATAGACTGCCTGCCCGATAGTAGTATGATGTAATGCTATGGCATTACATCATACTGCAGCAGCGATCAAAGCATCGCAAGTTGTGGTCCCCCAGGAGGACTAAAAAAGAAAATAAAAATAAGGTCAATAAAAATTTCCTAATTGTAAAAGAAAAAAAGTGAGAAGTTTAAATCGCCCCCCTTTTGCCATATCTATAATAAAAGAATCTAAATCACAGAACAAAAATACATATTTGGTATCGATGCGTCCAAAAAAATTAGATCTATCAAAGTAGTGCACTATTTACCCCAAACAGTTACCGTCGTCCGAAAATAAATAAAGAACGCCAGAAATGCAGTTTTTCAGTCATCCTGTCTCCCAGAAAAAATGCAATAAAAAGCAATCAAAAAGTCATATATATTCAAAAATGGTACCAACACAAACTACAGGACATCCCGCAAAAAATAAGCCCCCGCACAATGAGGTCTGCGGAAAAATAAAAAGATTCGGGCACGCAGAGGATGGCGGGTAATCGCACTGACCCACAGAATAAAGATATCAGGTCATTTCTGTTGCAGTTTGTGCGCCGTAGAAACAAGACGCACTGAAAGATGGCGGAATGTCGTTTGTTTTGTTCTTTTCATTTTACTCCACTTAGCATTTAAAAGATGTACATTATATGTTACATTAAATAGCACCATTGAAAAATACAACTCGTCCCGCAAAAAACAAGCCCTCATACAGCGACGGCGATGGATAAATAAAGGAGTTATGATTTTTTAGAAGGGGAAAATGAAAATGGGGGGAAAAAGGCATGTCTTTAAGGGGTTGATGGAGACTCTTATTGAGTTTTTAGTATGTAGTGCTAAATCCTATACATTTTTCAAACTCTGTCCTTTTTGTATTAACAGCCCTGGAAGTATAGATTACATCTCCAAAACTATTAATGCCCACGGTGATCTTAAAGGGTTTTTTCCATGACTTAAAATTGTTTCACAACCAGTTGGATCATTTTTATAAAGGTCAGGTGATCCACATTGTCTGCGGACGGGCTGATGCGTCTGTCAGATATCGCACCCACAGCTGTGCTGGACACCCTTTCTGATAGCACGCTGGCAGCGGGTCAGGCGAGCACCCCTAAAGCATGTTGTGCAAGCTCTGACCATTCATCCAACTTAGACTCCCAGGAGTCATAGGGGTCAATGTAATGTCTGAGTACATGAGTACATCCACATGAAGCTAACATACTCATGGACAATTATGGATAGGTACTGCCTACACTGTGCTGTTACAGACTGCTTTGGGCTGAAAAACCTATGCCACACCTCTGTTAGACTTTCGCTGCTGTGGTGGCTTTGTGCTTGTCTACCATGAGCTGCAATCCATTGCGGATGCATTCCACGGCCATGGGGAAATGCTCTGCTTAAGCTGCTTAATAGTTTGTACTGATTCTGCTGCATTTTGTTGTCCTTCACCACTGTCATAATGAAGTTTTCATTTTGGCCACCCAATGATCTGTTTGTTTGTTTTATGTGGGCTATGCAACAGTCCTTCTGCAAGCATTGCAATATAAAAGCACTCGTATCCTGCAAAGTGCCTGAGGGTGATGGGCTACATTTCTCTGGGTCAGGGCTAAGAGCGTCCTCCGCCATCCACAAAGAATAGCTGGGGCTAGTGATGGATGGAAGGAACGTTGCATAGCCCCCTCCCCTACTTCCAGATCTATATTATTCTTCTCCTCATCTTCCTCCTCTATACTTCTTCCATGGGTGGAGAAAGTTATTGGAGAAGATGCCCTCATTCTTGCCCAAAGCCACCCTTCCTGCGGTGTTGAGTAATGGCGGACTGGCCAGGTAGTTGGGAGATTGATATCCTTCCCTCCTCGTGACATCAACAAGTTATTGTCCCTAAGGCCCTGCATCGTGTGTTCCAGCAGATAGACAATAGGGTTGGTCATACTGATCTGTGTGTCACCACGACTGACTATTTTGGGCTTTTCCTCAAAGCAGGCTAAAATAGCACAATGGCTCTTCAATCTTCAGCCACTCCATAGACATCAAGTGTCCGACCCCCATATAGCGACTGCTAACAGCATACACTATCTAGTACTCCATGACCGCTCTCTGCTGCTGGCTTAGCCTCTGAAACCTTTGCAATGTGGAATTCCACCATGTTGGCACGTCAAAGATGAGGCAGTTGGGTGGTAATCCGAATTATGCTGCATCTCCACCAAACAAGAAGCGGTTGGGTATAATTGCCAAAACTGTGAGCAGTTTCTTGGCCTTTTCCAGCAGTGGATGTAAACCTGGGTAATTGCTTAGGAAATGCTGCAGTACCAGCTTCATCACATGGGCCAGGTGAGGTACGTGGGTGAGATTGCCTAGGCAATCGAGTGCCAGCAGGTTGGCCCCATTGTCGCACACAACCTTGCCTGGCTTTAGGCCTCATGTCCACGGGGAAAATCGGGCCCGCTACGGATTCTACATGTAGAATCTGCAGCGGGTCCCTCCTGCCCCGCGGACATGAGCGCTGAAAATACAAATAAATGAGAATAAACTTACCTCCGATCCGCTCCGTTTCTTCTCTTCGCGGCGGCGTCATCTTCTCTCGTCGCGGCCGGATCTTCATTCTTCGGCTCGGCGGATGTGCACGATGACGTCGGTGACGTGCCCCGCGCATGCGCCGGGCCGAAGCAAAATGATCCGGCCGCGGCTGAGAGAGGATGGCGCGGCGCCGAAGAGCAGAACCGGAGCGGGTAAGTAAAATGTGATTTTTGTGTCCCGCGGATCCGGACGGCTTCCATAGGCTTCAATAGAAGCCCGCGGGAGACCCGCATGAAAATGGAGCATGGTCCAGATTTTTTCATGCTCCATTTTTTTTTAAATCACTTTTATTGACGATCCGCGGGTATTTATCTACCCGCGGGTGGTCAATGCATCCCTATGGGGTGCGGATCCGCGCGCGGGAGAAGAGTTAAAATCCGCTGCGGATTTTAATTCTTCTTTTCCCCGTGGACATGAGCCCTTAGATTGTGCGGTGGTCAGCCACATGTCAGCCTGGACCTGCAGAGCCACCAAGAGCTCTTCAGCCTGAGGCTGCGCTCCCCCTAGATATGTGCGTCTTAAAACGGCACGTTAACGTTTATCACATGCAGCGCTTTATGGAAGCAGATGTCGCGATGTGGAGAGTATTGAAAGGGTGGAGAAAGAGGGGAATAAGAAGGGAACTGGCACAGATGAATGCCCTGCAAGTCTTGGAGACACCATGAAACTTGAACCGCCATTTTCGCATTCATGTCCCACCTACAGGACATTGACCCAGTATGCTGTTATGGATGTGGCCCCTGGCCATGCTTGCTGGACTATGTGTCCTTGGTCAGGAGCACTCAGTGTTCTGCAGTGGCAGGGACAGGTTATCACTCACATGACAGTGAAGGGCAGACCGCTTTTGGGCAAAATATCATCGCCTAGGAATCTGGTACTGTGGGTTAGCTTGGAACATCACGTTGTGGAAGACATCTGTGTCCAACAGGCTAAATGGCAGCATTTCCACTAAGCTGCTGTGGCAATGCTTGCATTCAGGCCTTGAGGTGGTAATTATTTTTCTGGCTTTCCCATAGCTTGGAGGGGGCTGGATGGCTGTCTGCTGATCTGGAATATGGGGTAGATATCCGTGCTGGAGGTGTAGTGTCCCAGAACAACATCCTGGCCCCCTCCAGAAATGTCATACATGTATTGCCTCATGTGGATGCACTGTGCAAAACTGTCACGTCTATTTTCTGTATGTATGTTGCACAGCTGCAGCGTCTGAAGGGTTAACTCCCTTAAAATCATTGCCCGCTGGCTCTGTCTGCTGAATGTATCTTTTCTACTGTGTCATGTGGTACAAGTGAGGTTATAAAAGAGAGAGATTGAGAGTGGGAAAAGGTTCCATCTTCAGGCGTAGAGAGTGCTAACACAGAGCCGCATGGAAGCACCTTTGGCCTCCATGTAGGTAAAGATGGAGGAAGAGGAGCGACATCCCGTAGTGTCTGGAGAGTGGATGTGAGAGGAGTGAGTCTCTTCCAGATAGAAAGAGGGCACTACCCCCAGTTGACTAAAACAGGTACCCATTCACAATACAGTTGTTTTTCCTGTGCAGCCGTCCGTCATTAGGATCACCGCACAGAGGTACTTAATTGTGACACCCACGTGGATGATGTGCGGGGTGCATCTAGTCTAAGCCGTCTTTTTGTGTAATTTGTCTGCCAGTGTGTTTGTGGAGTGACCCCCTACCCCTTTTCCTCTTCCGGAGTGCTCCCAATTCCAGGACTGGTGACCTATAGATATCGTGGACTATAGGGCCGTATTGTTCCTGTGTATTTTTACTACCTCTGAGCTCTAGCCTGTGACTGCTACAAGTGAATGATACCTGTTATACCTGATACCTGTTGTTCAAGTTTATTTCAAGTGGGGGGGCGGAGCCTGACCGGCAATGTGAGCGGCAGCACCACAGCACAGCTCCGTGCTTAATCCTGACAAAAAACCCTGCTACTGGGTCCCAAACCGAGCGAGGATCGCTACTCACAGAGCCAGGGGACAGCGGAGACTGGCAGAAACAGCGCTGGCAGCATCGGAAGATATGGTCTGCGGCAAGAACAAAGGAAAGTGGGGAGAAGCGGGCGGCCGGCAAAATCAAAATGGCGCCGGCATGAAGGAGCAGGGGTCGCTCATACCGAGGCCATCCGGCAGCAGCACGGACACTGTGAGGAAGCTGGCAAGGTATGCCAGGGGGGAGAGGGGCAGAGAGGAGGAAGCACAAAGTCCCAGGCAGCAAAGGGAGGACACAGAAGTGCAGGGAGGCTCACTGACCGGCACACAGTATGCAGGCACAACATGTGGGGAGGAAGAGATGCCTCACAGTGAAACTCCAGCAGGAGGACAAGAGGGGGACCCCAGTATGAGAGGGCAAAATAACGCAATTAATGTTAATGAACCCACTCTGAAAGATATCTTCGGGGAAATCACAAAATGCAACCTGTCTCTGAAAACCCTCCATATGCAAATGGGCTCCATGCAAACTAATATGAATCTGCTAAGGCATGACGTACAAAAAATATCGGAGCGCCTAACAGAGACAGAACAACGTCTGAGCGATGTGGAAGATGTGATACAGCCGCTCCAGAGAGATGTTGAAAAAAGTCTGCATAACATGCAATTCCTGCAGACTAAAACAGATGACCTGGAGAATCGCTCAAGACGTAATAATGTGCGGGTTGTGAGCCTCCCAGAGAAAGCAGGGAGGAACGACCCACTGGACTTTTTCGAAACTTGGCTCCCTGAGCTGTTCGGGAGAAACTCTCTAACAGCAATGTTTGCAATCGAGAGAGCACACCGGGTACCCACGCGACACCCCCCCCCCCCCACCCCCCCCCCCCCCCCCCCGCCCCCGGAGCTCCTGCAATGCTGGTGGTACTTAAACTACTACACTACAGAGACCGCGACGCCATACTGCACAAAGCCCGCGAAAAGGGAGAAATCCGCTTTAACGGAGCCAGAGTGTCGTTCTTCCCAGATTTCTCTACTGACCTACAGAAAAAATGAGCAACATTCATTGAAATAAAAAAGAGACTGAGAAATCTACAAATCCCGTCCGCAATGCTGTATACTGCAAAACTGAGAGCTAACTCCTGGCTAGACCACAACGAGGAACAGATCCGGCAGGGAAGGTCACTACGCGAATCCCCGAGCAGAAAGGACGACGCCTGAAGAAAATCTGCACGTCGCTGATTAGTCAAAGAGGACCGATTTAAAAGAAGGAACCACTGGAAGACCTCGCCACAACGCCGAGGAGGATGGAGGACTGGTACCCCGATCCAATCGTTACACAGCGGACTCGTGAGTTTATTGTTGGGGATGTTCAGTCTTTGGTCTCTCTTATGGTAATTACCGGCAAGTTACGAATAGAGGGGATAAGAATATGTAATAGAAATTTAGCTCAAAGAGGGGAAGGGGGAAAGGTTATTCTAAATGTACAGACAGAATGTTTAGTGATAGTCAGTGAAAACTATGAAAGGCAAGAGGAAAAATCAAAATATTTGCAAATGTACTATAATAACTCAATCTTTGATGGGGGTGATGTTCCGTCAGACGCAGACAATACTACACAGGTACACATACAGAGCAATGGCAAGGTGCAAATATCTGGGCCCCTCGGTAACCACTGACAGGGTAAGGGATGACTCTGATAAATGCGGAATGTATAGCAGCCTGTGCGGATCTGATAGAGACACGGACCCTCCTAGTGCGGCTCACTCACCTATGTAAGGTTTTCGGAAGGCGCCTGAAATATGTTACTCCTGGGGAATGTAGTACACAACGAAAATGAGCACAAAGATTAGAATCATCTGGAACGTGAGAGGAATGGGCGACCCGGCGAAACGATCAGCGATATTACAAGTAATTACAGAACAGGGCCCAGCTATTATATGTCTACAGGAAACCCAGCTAGCAAAAGGCACTATAGACACCTTTAAAGTAGCGGGATGGGACATAGTTTTCACTCCACACATACGAGATGCTCCAGAGGTGTCAGCAGAGTTGTACATAGAAATATTCCATTTGAGTGCTTCACACAAAAAATAGATGCGGAGGGCCGTTACATCTGCCTAAACTGCAATTATATAAGTATGCATGCATCATCTCAATATATGTCCCACCTCCGTATAATGGCTCGATAATGCGCCAGGTATTGGGATTTGCGGCGGAGACACCAGACGCCCCGGTTCCTATAATAGGAGATTTTAACTCGGTTATTAACCCCCAACAAGACAGGCTGCGTGCGGAGAACACTCTGGGAGAAGATGGCCTAACACCGCTAGGTCGGCTATTAGAGGAAATGTCATTGATATACATATGGCAAACACGGCACCCTATGGAAAAGCAATCCTCATGTTACTCAACTACATATCAGTCCCTATCCAGAAGAGATCTAGCAGTGGGTAATACCAAGTTATACAGCGACACATTAACAATGGAAGATCTACCAAGAGTCCTATCCGATCACTCCTTAATACGATTAGACATACAACACTAATGACGATCACACCCGTAAGAGGTGGAAACTACATCCCCACGGGCTGAATATACGGAATAAAGAAAGTACCAAAGGAACGCCAGCGGAGTATTCTGAACTGAATAAAGGAACAACAAATATGGCTGTTTGCTGGGACGCCATGAAAGCCTACATGAGGGGATACAGCAAATTAGACCTAAAGAAACGGGACAAAGGCTGCAAAAACATTTAAAGGAGACTGAGGCCAAGTGTGTGAAAGAAAGAACTAGAACAGCATTAAATATATGGAAAGAGGCCCAGGAAGCATTAAATAAATACTCAGACGGCAGCCACTAAGGAAGGGTTTTGAAAACAGGCCTATTATGAGGGGGAGCGTACGGGACATATGTTAGCGGTAATAGCCCGGGCGCAAAATAGTTCTACTTACATTCTAAAACTTAAAAATGCACAGGGTAACATTGTTATGGACACGCCCTCAATTAGGGAGACCGCTCAATAATTGTACTGCTCCCTGTGCTCCTCCAGATTGGACAAAACAGAGGAGCAGATGGAGGACTAACAACGCATAAATTCAGAAGAGCCGAGGGCTTTCCTTGATGCGCCGTTGGATCTAGAGGAGTTGCAGGAAGCGGTGAAGAATATGCAAAACAAGAAGGCTCCTGGGGAGGACGGTTTCCCGATAGAATATTATAAGCAGTCTGCGGACGTGTTACTACCACGCCTATTAGACACCATAGTGGAGGCGGAGAAACAAGGGGAATTACCGCAATCTATGAAAAAAGCGACGATAACAATCTTGCTAAAACCAGAAAAGGACCCCCTGTTGGACTCATACAGGCCAATATCATTGTTAAATGCAGATGTCAAAATTATAGCAAAGGTTCTGGCAAATCGGCTCACTAGACTGGTATCCACCCTGGTCCATCCAGACCAGAACGGGTTTATACCAGCCAGATCCACAGCAGTGAACATATACGTAGATTATTCGTAAATTTGCAAATACCAGTAGATAACACCGGGAATAGAATAATATGCTCCCTAGATGCCGATAAAGCTTTTGACAGCGTTGAGTGGCCATATCTGTGGAAAGTACTAGAAAAAATGGGATGTGGCCCAGCGTTCCTGCGCTGTCAGATTGTTGTATACAGTTGTGGGGGCGGATGTGTCCATCAACGGGGGGTCCTCAAAAACGTTCCCACTGTACAGGGGAACAAGACAGGGGTGCCCATTGCCACCGCTTTGTTTGCCCTGGCAATTGAACCACTTGCGTGTAAAATACGGACACACCTGGGAATAGTGGGTTTACAGAGAGGAGACATGAAGGAGAAGATTGCTTTATACGCAGACGATATACATATATATCTAGAGACGACTATGCAGATAATCAAAGAATTTGGATCCTTCTCGGGACTAACAATTAACTAGTCTAAATCGGTAATAATGCCAGTGGATACCCCTGAGCTGCAAACCATTAATAAAGAAATATCACCAAGGCGCCCTGGCTTCTGAATGGCTGCACACTGACCTCTGCAGCAGGCATTATGGGAAATCCTATTTTCCCACGATTTTCGCCAAATGTCGGGTCGCGCACACCTGATTCAATTTAGCACGTACAATGAGCGGGTACAGCAGCACACAAAAGGGTGAGGTGCATAAACTGCAAGCCACAGTGAGAGCCCGAACCACAAGACTCCAATACAATGTGAATGTAATGGGGTATAGTGGCAGCATGAGATAAAAAGATGCAAAAAGCTTTATAAATCTATGGTCAAAATAAAAAGTAAGCAAGACTACGTTTCAGCCATATTAGGCCTTTTTCAAGCTAACTTAACCATACACCAAAACACATTTAAGTAGTAAAGTAGACAGAATAACCAATAGTGGACCAAAGATACACCCACAATAATCAAATACAATTAAAGACGTGTGTAATACATCAACATACCAGGAAGAGTCATAGCCACAAATCAAGCCCGTCAGTGCCTCCTCCTCCTGCATGGTCAGCCACGATCCGGCGTCCCAAAATGGTCATTGCGCATGATTCAATGTAGCAAAAATTGGGTTGGTTTAATCGCACAGCCGATCAAGATGAGCAAAACTACTGGCTCTAGAAGATCACTGCTATGAGCCATGATTGGCTGCGGCAGGCTCAGGTCCTGGTCAGCAGCAACAGACCGCTTGTGAACCAGTTTTAGGTCACGGGAAAACACCTTAAAAAATAGTGCCCAACAAATGGTACCCCAAATGTCACATGGATGGCACCCCAAACTAATGGCACCACCCAACAATAACCGTATGAGACAGATGAAGCCACTGACAAATAGTACCTTGCACACAGACAGGGGATTACTTGTTCATCCACATGGGTGGTGCATAACACAGGCGTCCTCCAGCTGCTGGCCAAATGTAGATATTCACTTTAATGTCATTGTGCCGCTCTGCATTGGGTGTTGGGAGGGTACCAAGAGAATCTGGTCTGCAATCCCCAAACTACACTGTGCTGCCAATTTGATCTAAGCAACCAAATTATGAGAATTGGTCTCCCCCCCCCCCCCACCCCCACCCCCAGGTTAGTTATGTTAGAGGTTTACAGCTGGGAACTAAAAGTTCTTCCATGCTAACTTTACTATGTACTTTAACATTTTGCATACAAGTCCCTCTTTCTAGACTCCCTATGGGGATTTGTGGTTCTTTTCTATACCTCTAACATACTCAGCAGCGCTGTACAGATATTGCCGTCCCTCATCATTGTGAGTCCCCATACAACTCAATCTACATCCCATATTAACCATGTCGGTATGTTTACGGTTGCCTCCTCTATACCAATTTATGGGGAAAGTAGGGAACAAGTAGGCAGGTTTAAGTACTGAATTAGACGGGTAGTCGGGATATAATTCATCTTGGCTAACAGGATATCGTAACAGAAGGTAGAAGCAGGAAGCCGCGGGGTCGATTTCCGTAGTTTGTTAACGCTGTTGTTGGGTTGACTACTGACAAATGAGATGGTTGTGTGACGTTTCCACGGTTTGTAATAATAAATGCCCCGCTGTTCTGCATTTGAACCTTCAGAGTTCTAGCAGCAGGAATCCCGGAGTACGGCTGTACTGTTCGCCTCGACAAGACGGTTGTCAATTTTGCGATTGATGACATTCCAGGTCTCTCCAGCGTGCAGCAGTTACCGGCGCACTCCTTGTTCCGTTGGTGCGGTCTTTTGCTGGACACACAAACGTTGGAAGTTTTTTGTGATTACTCTAGGTAAGACTATAATCTTATAATATAAAGACTAGAATATAATTATAGAGTGATGTTAAAGGGGTTTCCCAGTGAAATACTATTGATGACCTATCATCAGGATAGGTCATCAATAGTGGATCGACCGGGGACTGTTGCTTGGGACCCCGACCGATCAGCTGAGCGGTGCATGCTGTCAGCACCACAATAGCAGAGGTCGGAGTGGAAGCCTACATGCTGACCTCCATGTAGTGGACGATGCTTGTAACTGCAGGCACGGCTCTCATTGAAATCGATGGAAGCTGTGCCTGCAGTTGCAAGCGCCGGCCACTGTACAGAGGTCAGCACAGAGGCTTCCACTCCAACCTGTGTGTTTGGAGTGGAAGTCTCCACGCCGACCTCCCATGTAGTGGCTGGCACTTCTAACTGCAGGCACGGCTCTCCTTGATTTCAATGAGAGCCGTGCCTGCAGTTACAAGCGTCGTCCACTACATGGAGGTCAACGCAGAGGCTTCCACTCCGACCTCTGTGTATTTGTGGCGCTGATAGTATGCGCCGCTCGGCTGATCGGTTGGGGTCCCGAGCGCCGGTCCCCGGCCAATCAACTATTGACGACCTATCCTGATGATAGGTCATCAATAGTATTTCCCTGGAAAACTCCTTTAAGTTCTTATACTTAAAGGGGTTGTCCTGCGCCGAAACGGGTTTTTTTTTTTTTTTCAACCCCCCCCCCCCCCCCCCCCCCCCGTTCGTCGCGAGACAACCCCGATGCAGGGACGTACAGAAAGCTCACCGGAGCGCTTACCTTAATCCCCGCGCTCCGGTGACTTCTATACTTACCTGTGAAGATGGCCGCCGGGATCCTCTGCCTCCGTGGACCGCAGCTCTTCTGTGCGGTCCATTGCCGATTCCAGCCTCCTGATTGGCTGGAATCGGCACGTGACGGGGCGGAGCTACACGGAGCCCCATAGAGAACAGGAGAAGACCTGGACTGCGCAAGCGCGGCTAATTTGGCCATCGGAGGGCGAAAATTAGTCGGCACCATGGAGACGAGGACGCCAGCAACGGAGCAGGTAAGTATAAAACTTTTTATAACTTCTGTATGGCTCATAATTAATGCACAATGTACATTACAAAGTGCATTATTATGGCCATGCAGAAGTGTATAGACCCACTTGCTGCCGCGAGACAGCCCCTTTAATGTAGTTGGAGTAAGACTTTAAATGTACTTCTTTTTTCACATTTTAAGTTCCAACATGTCCAGGTTTTTGAATACATTCTGTTGGGAAGGCCTTTTGTTGGGTTTTCGATATTATAACGTAACAGATAATTGAATTTCATTGGACATTTGGAAGGTAATACTGCTAATTATTAGTCATTCTTTGAACAAATGCATGCTAAAAGCCTAAAATGTTGCAAGTGTGCGCACATCCATCTGACACGCCGAGGTGACTGCTATAAAATGGGAACCTTATGTGTAGGAGCTTCTCCATACATACAGACACACTGATGGGAGGGAAAAAACTAAAATCAAGAAGAAGAAGAAAAAAAACTTAAGCCAAGTGTTCCTGAGGACACTGCTGGAGCATTCATCTTCTCCCTAGATAATAGGTGCGCGACAGAACCTCCAGCGCAGAGGTGAAACCGGCCTATCTCTCTACCAGTGATGTCCGCTAGTGGGACATTGTACCGATATCATTGGCATCAATAATTCATATACAGTAAATCCCCCTAGTTGTAAGCAAGGTTAAAACTAAGATGGAAAAAAAACAATCTGAAGTTCATTTCTATTGGGCTGCTGAAAGAAAGTACAGCTCTTGGCTGTCTCTGACAGTCCTATAGACATGAATGGAAAGGCAGCATGCATGCTCCAGATTTACAGGGGGACAGGACCCAACTCTTACGATTTGGTGGGGTCACAGCTTTCAAACCGCAAATAAAGCAATAAAGTTTACGTGAGCAGCCCCCCTAAGAAACCCCAATGAAGGTGGGGCTAAGAATGCAACAGCCGAAGTATATAGGAGACCAAATCCTCACTCCCAAAGTCGTCCAATAATGCAAATTAGAGCCTCGGCAGCATCAGAGGTACAAATCCATAAAAAGATGTATTCTCCCATCACGAAAAGTACAGCAACCAATGAAGAACCAGTACATACAAAATTCCCCTCCCTCCACAGGTGTTACAAGACCTATTTCCATGTATTAACCTGCATGTGCCAGTGCTCCAGACTCTCCCCCGCTCTTCCATGGCTGCCCATATCTTTGGCGTCTCCATAGAGCTACAGCGCTTGTGCGGATTCAGACTCATGACGCAGATGTGAGGAAGTAATGTATTTCACAAGAGTTACCCAACGCGTCGCTCCTCCGCGCTGTACTTATCGTGATGGGAGAATACATCTTTTTATGGATTGTACCTCTGATGCTGCCCAGCCTCTAATTTGCATCATTAGCTTTCAAACCGCCCTGATTAGACTTGTCCCCTGTCCTGTGCATAGGGAATGTGTTGCTATTTTTGGGCAGCTCCTTAAAAATAAAACGGCAATATAGAAGTCAGCCGACACCACTGGGCATTGCCCGTGCACTGGAAGGCATTAACATTCTAAATGTATGTAATTCTTATGTACTTTGTCACGGGACGGAAAGTTCCTTCACTTCTATATGTTTATTTATCAGGGTCTAAATAACAATTGTGTAGTCCTCAATCACTGCGGGACAAAAAAGGGGATATTTACAGAACAGCTGCCAGGGCCTAGCACCATATTTGTAGTTCAGACACTTATTACGCCTCCTGTGCATGGGGATAGTGGAAAAGGGTTAGGATTTGGGGGGGTCATTAATTATTATTTCACAATAAAAGGAAATAAACAGAAATCATTTCCAAAAATCAGGATGTCACCAATAAAAGGCACAAAGTGGCATCAAGTGAACCGTTCATTGAAGCGTTCTGACTTACATAGTCAAACAGAATTAGTAAAGCTGCCCGTGGTACAATATATAGAGCAGTGAGAATTCTGTAGAACAAGTAATTCACTGAAAAAGAATTAAAAACTAACTTTTAATTGTACTCTTAATATAACGGACTGTAGGCAGAAAGACCAGGAAGAGCCGCTGTCTGGTACCATCAACCAGACCGCTACAACGTGGCCATCCAGTTTAGACAGCGCTGATCCCTGCGGCCAGAGAGAAATCCCTGCACAGGCATTACATGGCTGGCGGACAAAGGGTTCTCTTCTGCCAGATATTGATGCCATGCGCGGGCAAGGCTTCTGGGCAGGAAGCTCTGAGATTGGCGCTATGCAATGTAACTTCAGGGGTAACTACATTATCATAGTGATCAGGCCTCATTTACACCATCAGCCTGTGGGCATACAACTGCCTGTTCTACTAGTATAAGATCATAGACCGCTCGCACTTCAGACTTTTTGGGGAGTCACAACCCACTGGTTCACCTTGTCTGTCTGGAGTGCGTTGCTATCCCCCAACAACTGACCGCTGTTTAGTACACAGGTCCTCCGTTAACCCCTCGGAGACCAGCAATAAACGGTCAAACATAGAAGAAAACCAGTTTCTGTTCTCTATACAAGTCGGTTGTATAGATTATCATATAAGCTGATATAGGTGTCTCAGATGTTGAGCACAGAGTCTGCTCTGTACCCAGGAGTCTATAGACACTCGGTCTCCTTAGTGCAGGTACCACCAGCAGCACATTCATTAGACCGAGCTCGTGCCGCCCCTCCCTGGGGATCAGGATACGGGACACTTATTACTGGTGAGTGCCCATATACCAGATGGGGGTCACATTTACCTCTTCTCTTTCTGTGTTAACACAAGTAAAAGTTAGTTTTTAATTCTTTTTCAGTGAATTACTTTTTCCAAAATGTAAATTAGCATTGACAAATGGGGCCCCGCCTCCAGAGGACAACCAGAATCGTGACCAATGAGACTTACATTTTGGCAACCAGGTTTTTCAGTCTTGCTGTGATTTCCCTCTAGTCCTGTCGCTGTGCTGCCCGCGTGGCTGTGGTATACGTGGGTCTCTTCTGCATCGAGCAGGCGGCACACTAGGTACGTGTACTGGATGGCCCGTCTGCTGACACAGCAGGGTATCTGTGTTTCTTCCAGGCTTTCTCCTCGGCGCCAGCTGCACGTTGCTGACATAGTTAATCCTGAGCCACACTGCCAGCGCCATCCTTCAAGGAAGAAAGAAGAGTGGCATGCTTGTTGACAGGAGAGATGAGCATCATCCCCATGGATCGGGGTGGGGATGGAGACACGGGGAGGGTATAAGGGGAAGCGATATGAGCAGCCTGTAAGTCTTATTTATAACATTTAATACGGTAACTAAATATTTTATTTGACCCCCTACATTTTTCAGGCTGGGGGCCAACAGTAATTTTTGAGTCTGGAGACCTGTAGGTGGGAAATATTTTTCTTTAGACCCTAATGCATAAAAACAGGTTTGAAAGGGTTGCAGTTTACTTCTGGGTTGAGCAAGATGAATGCATTCAGGTTATCTAAATCACTTGTTCCAAAATACATGCCTGTACTTTCTGTCTGCAGCTTTTCCTGCACATCGATTCGTTCCAGTGTGTCATTTTGTCACAGCTCGAAAGCGAGTGAGAATTTGAGACATAAAGTTTTAAACCTCCTCCGACTTAAATGCCACGGCCTCTTTCTTGACCTCCAGGTAAGCCCTGTCTATCTAAATCGTTGTGTCTTAGGGCTCTTTTACACGGGCTTGGTTTTAGCACAATATAGGCGTGCAAAACAATCACAGCTGTACTGCACTAAAAATCATGTGAACAGGCAATTTGTCACGCGCAGAAGACTTGGGCTTCACTGGAGCAGCCTGCTGCTTAAAAAAAGTGCAGCTGCTCTTGGAGGAAAGAGAGATGAAGCCCCGCAGGGCTTTGGGATTTCCCCATAGCAGGGAGAGCGGAGCTATGGGGGATTAACCCGTAGCCCTGCTCTCTATCCCTGCTATGGGTTAATCCCCCATAGCCCGTCTCTCTTTCCCTGCTCTGCGGATCCCTGAGGGATATCCCCATAGTGCAGAGAGAGAAGGGGCGGGATTAGAGGGCTTTTCCCAGGGATTCCCCTATAGCAAGTTGAGAGGGTGTGTGGCCATGAGGCGGATCTTCCCCCCCACATGTCAATCAATTTAATCATACATTTCTAGTAGGAATAACAGGAGCAGCACAATGCAGAGTTCTAAGAAGAGGGGCGCCAGGATTGTTTTATGTGGAATACAATAATTTGGTAAAGCTTTTTTTCCCCTCCAATGTCTAGATAAACAGCGTGCGGACCGTGCACATTAATGCCTACAAGATCTTATTGCTTCAGGCTTACAGGTATGGACCAGAATACGGCAAAGATAACAATACTATTCACAAAAGGTACATGTGTCTGCATGCTCGTCCTTGTGTGTGTCTGCGTGCTCGTCCTTGTGTGTGTGTCTGCGTGCGTGTGCTTGCGTCTGCGTGAGCGTGTCTGCGTGCGTGCGTGTCTGCGTGCGTGTGTCTGCGTGCGTGTGTGTGTGTCTGCGTGCGTGTGTGTGTCTGCCTGCGTGCGTGCGTGTGCCTGCGTGCGTGTGCCTGCGTGCGTGTGCCTGCGTGCGTGTGTCTGCGTGCGTGTGTCTGCGTGCGTGTCTGCGTGCGTGCCTGCGTGTCTGCGTGTGTCTCTGCGTGCGTGTGTCTCTGCGTGCGTGTGTCTCTGCGTGCGTGTGTCTCTGCGTGCGTGTGTCTCTGCGTGCGTGTGTCTCTGCGTGCGTGTGTCTCTGCGTGCGTGTGTCTCTGCGTGCGTGTGTCTCTGCGTGCGTGTGCCTGCGTGCGTGTGCCTGCGTGCGTGTGTCTGCGTGCGTGTGTCTGCGTGCGTGTGTCTGCGTGCGTGTGTCTGCGTGCGTGTGTCTGCGTGCGTGCGTGTGTCTGCGTGCGTGTGTCTGCGTGCGTGTGTCTGCGTGCGTGTGTCTGCGTGCGTGCCTGCGTCTCTGCGTGCGTGTGCCTGCGTGCGTGTGTCTGCGTGCGCGTGTCTGCGTGCGTGCCTGCGTGTCTGCGTGTGCGTGTCTGCGTGCGTGTGTCTGCGTGCGTGCCTGCGTGTCTGCGTGTGTCTCTGCGTGCGCGTGTCTGCGTGCGTGTGTCTGCGTGCGTGTGTGTCTGCATGCGCGCGTCTGCGTGCGCGTACATGTGCGTGTGTGCGTGCGTGTCTGCGTGCGTGTCTGCGTATGTGTGTGCGTGCGTGTCTGCGTGCTTGTGCGTGTCTGCGTGCATGTGTGTGCGTGCGTGTCTGCGTGCGTGTGCGTGTCTGCGTGCGTGTGCGTGTCTGCGTGAGCCCTAATACCACGTGCGTATTTCCAGCGCAGGGAGCACGCGGTACACTGTGTGCCAACAAATCCACATACACTATCTTGGTACGTAATATGCGCCCAGATAGAGCATGTCCTTTTCTTTTTGTTTCCACCATTGCTGCTAATGTAAAGTTAGTTACCGCGTATAAAGCGCGCAAAACCCGCGCATGTGATAGGCAATAAAAGGTGTGTAAGAGCGCCCTTAGCGTTTTAGATCTAGTCCCACATCCGGGTTCTGCAGCTTCCTTCGGTATATAGGACACACTGAGGCACATTTATATGTCATGTCCCAAGTGGTGGTGATCTTCAGTGCGCACACGATTAGTAAGAGCCTCCCCTCAGGTGCGACTAAACAAGTTGGGTCGGTTTCACATTTGTTGTTGACTTTGGCACGTAATACTAGAATCTATGCAGGAGCGGCGACGTTAGTGTGGGGGGGGGGGTACATTGTAGATGTTCCACAGAGATCATGTAGGTCCGCTGATGACTGTTGTTCTGGGGGGTACAGGTGATTCGGGACGCGTCGTGTGTTACCGGCTTACTACGATTCTAGAATAACAATGGAGATGTAACGGGTTAATCCCTATGGATTCCAGGTATATTCACTAATGATTGATCCGCCCGGCCTTGTGTTCACCGTTGCAGGTTCCATGCTTGTGTTTCACGACTCCCGTTTCATCAGAGCATAAAGAATAATCCATCCTTCCTCCTTCATGTCATCTCTGACACGGCCTCTTGTTTCTACATGCTTCTAAAAGAAAAAAATAAAGGTAGGTTACAATATTCTGTACATATTTATGCAACGAAGAACCCCGGCGTGTCGGTGGTGACTGCACCCTGGCAGTAGATGGAGGTACGTTTGTTTTATAATGATGATAACGATCTTTATTTGTATAGCGCCAAGTTATTCCGCAGCGCCTCCGAGGCACACGGGGATCACAAACTATACAACGTTTACAGAAATGACAAGAGTTACATGTGGTATTCAATTATTTGGAAAAAAGGGGGGGGATACAGGGGCAGGTGAGGGGGTGGGGGTGATAGAGGAGGTACAGGGGCAGGTGAGGGGGTGGGGGTGATAGTGGAGGTACGGGGGCGGGGGTGATAGAGGAGGTACGGGGGCGGGGGTGATAGAGGAGGTACGGGGGCGGGGGTGATAGAGGAGGTACCGGGGCGGGGGTGATAGAGGAGGTACCGGGGCGGGGGTGATAGAGGAGGTACCGGGGCGGGGGTGATAGAGGAGGTACCGGGGCGGGGGGTGATAGAGGAGGTACCGGGGCAGGTGAGGGGGTGATAGAGGAGGTACCGGGGCAGGTGAGGGGGTGATAGAGGAGGTACCGGGGCAGGTGAGGGGGTGATAGAGGAGGTACCGGGGCAGGTGAGGGGGTGATAGAGGAGGTACCGGGGCAGGTGAGGGGGTGATAGAGGAGGTACCGGGGCAGGTGAGGGGGTGATAGAGGAGGTACCGGGGCAGGTGAGGGGGTGATAGAGGAGGTACCGGGGCAGGTGAGGGGGTGATAGAGGAGGTACCGGGGCAGGTGAGGGGGTGATAGAGGAGGTACCGGGGCAGGTGAGGGGGTGATAGAGGAGGTACCGGGGCAGGTGAGGGGGTGATAGAGGAGGTACCGGGGCAGGTGAGGGGGTGATAGAGGAGGTACCGGGGGCAGGTGAGGGGGTGATAGAGGAGGTACCGGGGGCAGGTGAGGGGGTGATAGAGGAGGTACCGGGGGCAGGTGAGGGGGTGATAGAGGAGGTACCGGGGGCAGGTGAGGGGGTGATAGAGGAGGTACCGGGGACAGGTGAGGGGGTGATAGAGGAGGTACCGGGGACAGGTGAAGGGGTGATAGAGGAGGTACCGGGGGCAGGTGAAGGGGTGATACAGGAGGTACCGGGGGCAGGTGAAGGGGTGATACAGGAGGTACCGGGGGCAGGTGAAGGGGTGATACAGGAGGTACCGGGGGCAGGTGAAGGGGTGATACAGGAGGTACCGGGGGCAGGTGAAGGGGTGATACAGGAGGTACCAGGGTAGGTGAGGGGGTGGGGGTGATACAGCAATGCGACGATAACTTGTAATATACAGTTTTAGGCCAGAAACAGGGTGGGGGTAGGAAGTGTACATAATAGGCAAAAGTGGAAAGCCATAGGGAGGGGCAGGGGGCATATTGTTGGGATGGAGAACTAGATCAGGGGTGGGTATGCTACTTTGAAGAGGTGCGTCTGAAGTTCCGTGCATCAAGGATTGTCCGAGTGTCTTGGGGTAGAGCGTTTTAGAGGACCGGTGCAGCTCTGGTGAAGTCCTGCAGGTGAGTGTGGGAGGTTCGTATTAGAGGGATTTTTAGTCTGAGTGTGTTAGAGGATCGGAGTGAGCGGGCTGGGTGGTGTACGGACAGGAGGGAGGCGATGTGGTGCGGTGCCATGGACAGCCTTGTGGGTGAGGGTGATGAGTTTGAATGGAGTTCTATAGTGGATGGACAGCCAGTGCAGTGACTGGCATAGTGCGGAGGCATCTGAGAAGCAGCTGGATAGGAAGAGGAGTCTGGATGCCGCATTTAGTATGGATTGGAGAGGGGAGAGTCTGGTGCGGCGGAGGCCGACGAGCAGCGAGTTTTGGACAGGAAGTTCGCTGTAAATTTGTTTCCATCATGTGGAATAGGAGGTCTTTCTATAAATGTTCTTAGTGCCGTTGTTGTTGATTCAAGGCAGATGAAACCATCCAGTGTATAAGCCCCCTAGAGACCGGATACTAATCCATTCACAACATGACGGAGTTGGGAGCGCAACAGCCAGGGAGAGAGCTAGAAGTCGGCAGTGTCATGTTCCCTATGGTTGTTGTCTTTGTTTCTACTGGCTTTTCTGTAGTGATACAATGTATCCTCTTGAATCTCTATAAGTAATTGTAAGCCTCCTTGTTTGTGCCTATAAAGAAGGCTGGAGCTCTGTGGTGTTTACTCGTTGGCAGCGGGGGGGGGGTAATGTGATGGTGGCCATGTGAAGATCAAAACATTTTGTAACACTTTGGGATTTTTTGCAATAGTCATAAGGCCTTTCAACATGTTTTCTTCTGCTTGAGAACAGTTGGTTGTGCTGCATGCATGGGTCTCACACGGCTTCCTGGCAGCTGCTTAATGCCTTGACTTTATGTATACAGCATGCTGGGTTGTTGTGCGCTCTAATGCTGTGCGAACATTTTGTTTATACTGCATATAACAATAATTATGAATTTATTGACTGCAGGTTTAACTCTTGGAACCAAAGATGCAGGCGGACCATTTCCTTTTGAATCAGCCCAGTGGCTTAACTGCCATGCATTTATTACAAAGCTGTCTAATCACAGGTTATTGTACAAGAGACTGCTGGTCCCTCTTCACCATTGTAAGTAGGGGTTACACAGAATGTCTCAAGCTTCCTGCTCAGTCCTTATCTTACGCTCTTAGTGTGATCACAATGTAAGATGTCTTGTGGGTCTTTGGATACAATTTATTTATTTTTAAACATGACGCCCAGTTACTTCCTGTAGGTTTTGGCGTTTGAATGGAAGAGGGATTGCAGGTCAATTCCACTGGATGCAATGCGGCTGCCGGCTGTTTTTTACAACCAACACCTGTCTGCAACAGCTCCAATAAGCTGCGCTGCTCATTGGAGCTGTTAAATGCTGCAATTAATTCTGACAGTAGGATTTAAATGCCCCGATCCATGTTCAGGGGTCCCGCACTGCCCTCTGCGATAAGATCACGGGTCGCTGTGCGCTTGCCTTGGCAGCCGAGGGGCCTTCTGAAAGGCCCCACGCCTGCCATTGCAGATTGCCTATCAAGCCATGCCATGGCTTAAAAAAAATGTAAAAATTAGTTTTAAAAAGTTATTAATTATGAAAAAAATAAAAAGTAATATAAAAGTTGGAGAAAAAAAAAGCTTTTGCCATTTTTATAATAAAAGAATCTAAATTAAAAAAACGTATTTTGTATCGCTGCTGGCACAAAAGTCTGATCTATCAAAGTAACACATTATTTACCTCACACAGTGATCGCTAGAATGGTGCTTTTTTTGGGTCATGCTGTCTCCAAGAAAAAATGTAATGAAACGCCAGCAAAAAGTTGTATTTAAAAATTGTACCAAGAAACTACAGGACTTCCTGCAAAAAATGAGCCTCACACCACTGTCAACAAAAAAAATAATAAAGTTCTGGCCGTCAGAAAATTAAGAAAAATTAAGTATCTTTTAAATAAAATAGGTACATCCAAATGAAACTATATAGATTTGGGGTTGTGGCAATCGTACTGACCTACGGGATAAAGTAATCAGGTCATTTTCGTTGCGGTTTGTGTGACATGGAAACAGGAAGCACTCAAAGATGGCGGAATTTCTGTGTTTTTCCATTCACTCCACTTTCAGTACATTAAATAGTACCGTTGAAAAATACAACTCATCCCGCAAAAAAGAGCGAGCCCTCAGATATCTACTCCCATGGTTAAATAAAAGACTTAGGATTTTTTAAAAGGGGGGAGGGAAAACAGAAAATGGGGGGGGGGAAAGGGCTGCATCCTTCAGGGGTTAATAAATTGGCTTAGAAAAACTGACCTATTGCAATGAGGCAAAGAATATCACAGGATCGGCAGTTCGCGGGCCCCTCTATGATCCTTCAAGATGGCTGCAGCGCTTCTCCGCCTACCTGATGCACACAGAGCATCTGACTACTGACAGGAATACTGCGGCCATATTGGAAAACCACAGAGGAGCCCCAGGAACAGGCGACTCCGTGGCAGGACAGCCATAGAGGAGGCCACCAGGTAGTAGAACGTCTTTCCCCCTCTGGTCGTGGGACAAATTTAACTTGTAGGTAGAATTTAGAAAACTGTCTTTGAATGAATTTTACAATATGTAGAGGAGGTCATTGTGGAAAAGTGTCCTAAGAATACGGCCCAATGTCCACCGGCGGAGTGTCTCCGGCGCAAGAGATCTGCAGCTCTAGCCGCCCATAGGGATGCATTAGCATCCGCAAGGCAATTTAGAGCATACAGATTTTTTTTCCTTGTGTGCGGATCACACGCACGGGAAGAAATCGTAGCATGCTCCATTTTTCTGCGGATCCTGTGCGGACGGCTTTCATTGAAGTCAATGGAAGCTGTACTATCCGTGGCACACCTGCAGCTTTCACTGTGTTGGTGCTGTGGATTCGCGGAAAAGCTAGAGATTCTAAAAAAAAAAATATAGCACTGCGCATGCGTCTGGCACGTCCGGACGCATCCGCCGTGCTGAAGAAGGAAGATCCGCGCTCGAGGTAAAAAAATGTTTTTTCCTCCCCATGTCCGCGGGCACAGCTAGATTCCACTGCGGATTCAGCATTGGACATGAGGCCTTAGTAGTGATGCCACGTTTTTCTGATGATGGGTCATACAAAGAATGAAGATTGACTTACATGTATTTTAAACTAAAAATGCAAAGTTGATAAAAAAAAATATCTCCTTTCCTTCAGGCAAAGCGCAACTTTCTAGAAGAATCCCGAATAAAACGCAAGGCATTCTACAAGAAGTGACTGATGTAACTCTTCATAAAGACTTTTCAACAATAATGGACTAGGGAATGCATAACTAACGTTTTAGGCCTCATGTCCACGCTGGAGATTGCAGATTTTTATTTTGCGTGGATGGACTGTGGATCATCCACACTCCGCGACTCCCAGCCTTTTCCCGCCTCCCAGCCCACAGTCAGGAAAATAGCAGCTGAATACAATGCTGGTGCTGCAGCTCATCCTTCCTTAGCATGGATGGTCTATAATAGCAGACTGACCAATTTAGTTGCCATTGCTATCTAAGAGAAACTGAAAGGCAAGACTCCAGTGAGCAAAAGAAAGCAAAAATTGGATCACTAAATAGTAAAAAACAACTATCTGGTCAGATAAATAGAGATATCTGTTGCACCATGCTGTTGGGAGGGACAGAATTTGGTGTAAGTAGCATGAATTGGTGAACCCTTGTGTAGTGACCCGAACTTGTCACTACAAAAGAATGTATATAGCTTATTTAAATGTATGTCACTTTAATTTGTATTTTCCAAATCCCTTTTTGAGGCAATTGGAGGACCCCCAGTCCTTAGGGCCCCCCAACAGGTCATGTTTGCAGGATATCCTATAGTAAGAACACCTGTGGCAATGTCTGAGGACCGACAATAATTACATCACCTGAGGAAATCCTGACCTGTTGGGGGTCCTTGAGGACTGGAGGTGGGAAACACTGCGTTAGAGGATAGACTAGGCTCCGAAGACCACATAGATCAAAACATCGCATTTGTTAATGGAGGAATAAAAAAGGACATATTTTTGCACCATTTATGCTGCCAACTTCTTGAATTCTTTATTATTGAATCGCTTTTTGGAGTCATTGGCTCTGGCTCCTTGGTGGCGTGGCATGCAGATTCTTGGTTTCAGCAATTTTGGCTAATGGAAATTGTGTGCTGCTGACTGAACTGCAATCTGGAGGAGTAGACCCAGGGCTTGACCTGCTTATATAGGGTAATCTGTCAATCAACCAACCTCTCTTCCATTGGCTGCCATAGGTCCTAACTCTCATTGGCCAGTCCGCCTGAGAACTACTGTAGAATTGGCTAAGAGGCAGTAAAAGGAGCCCGTGATTGGAGGAGAGAGGGGGCGAAGGGAAAATCTCACACGGGAAGGCAGTTAGTAGTTAACAGTCAGTTTAGGGATGGAGGAGTAAACAAGCCGGTTAGAAGCCGTTATTAGTAAGTAACTAAGAAACAGTGCAGTGAGAAGGAAAGAAGGAATAGGATAAGGAAAGCTAGAGAGAAAGATGAAGAAAGAAAATAAGATCTAAAGGAAAGCTGGAAGACGGGACAGTTGATAATAGAGCCATTTCCCGAGCTGAGAGGTGGTGTCAGATACAGCACAAGTATAGAGAGCGGTATCCCAAGAGATGAATATGACACATTGTTCCGAGGTATCCAGTCACCAACTCCGGATTGCTGTAGATGGGAATTGGACCTGGATTGGACCTTTTCGTATTTTGAATATACAAAAAAAAGTGGGTTTCACCTGTTTCACATTTTACCCTGACTCCTGGAGCTCCTTCTCACTAAAGACCACCTGCACTGCACCACCCCCCAGCAGAAGGGACTGCAGCCTCCAACAAACCATAAGCTTTGTTTGTAGCATGACCAGGGTAGTAGTGCAACTACCCAGCTGCCCCTCACTCCGGCCTGCTGCGGACTGTTGTCACAAACTACTACCACCATCATCCCTATTCCATTGATTTTATTTATTTTTTTAAACTTGTGGAAATCAGGATTTGTCGTCACTGTGAGCCCTAGATGATCCCATACGCTGCACTTGCTATCAGCTGTGGATGGGATTTTGGGGCCACATTGTCAGATATCAAAAACATTTGCCATAATTGTCTGATGGGTGCGGGTTCCACTAATTACCACTTATTAGGAGGAGATCCCCTCTTCCCTCAGTCGGAAGGCTGTGCACCTCTGGTTTAGGCTAATGATGGCCTGTTCTTTAATTTTCTTTTGGTATTTAGGAACCTTCATTAGAAACGTGTTGTTTCTCCAATTGTTGAACAGAGGGACGCTAGGGCCCAATCTGAGTTTCAGTGTGATTGGGGCATGATCAGACCATGTGGTCGTGCCTATTTTGGCTTCTTGTATTTTATTTAGAATTTGAAAGTCCGTTAAGAACATGTCGATTCTCGAAAACGATTTATGTCTGCATGAATAAAAAGTGTATTCTCTGGAATTTACATTCATAATTCTGAAGGTATCGAATAGTTCAGATTTATATAACCAAGATGAGAGGTCAAAGCCTCTACTTCTCCCCATATGGGTTGAGTCTAAATCCTTATCTGCAATGGCATTAAAGTCGCCGCATACAATCAGTGAACCCTTTTGTATTTTTCTTATTTTCCTCACCACTCTGCCCAAAAATCTCAGTTGTTTTGTGTTGGGTGTATAGATGTTGGCCAGAGTGGTAAGGAAGCCATTGATCCTACACACCAGAATCAAATATCTGCCGTCGACATCTCCAATCTCCTCCAGCAGCTGGAAATCCACTGAGTCTTTAATTGTTATCAAGACACCTGCCTTCTTTTTGGTAGAGTTGGCCATATAAGTCTTAGAGAACTTGGGATGGGAGATCTTTGGTGGATTAAGCTTAGTGAGGTGGGTCTCTTGTGCGCAGAAGATGTCTGCGTCTGATGCTAAGGCTTCCTTCCATAGGGCAGCTCTCTTAAAGGGGGTGTTCAATCCTTTAACATTTAAAGAGATTAGTTTTATGTCCATGGAGGGTCTGTGTTGGGTTTGCGTAGTTGGACTGACCTTGTTTGTATCTTTTCCCTGGAGGTTTGCTTCTCTTCCTTCAGGTTGGTGGCTGCAAAAGTTCGGTGGCTTGTATGAGCATCTTGTTTTAGGTCGGAGAAGATATTGAGTGAGAGGGATAAGGGAGAGAAAAAGAACATGAAAGATAAAACTTCTTATTCTTCTAGATAATAACTTTTGTGTTGCAACCAGCAACTAAGGGGGACCTTTTCCAATTGTTGGGTTGGAAGTCCTATGGATAAGGTCTTGAGTGGGGGTTAACACAGTTCAGCCTATAACCTAAGCGCTGTTCAGATTAGCGCGAGGTTGCCATAAAGATGAGAATATGATAGTTAGTGAGGGAGGTTCAGCGGTTTGGCTCCGGGTTTTTGCCTTGTTTGTTTGGTTGCTTGCGAGACCAATCTCTTGTGACGAAGTTGGGATTGCGATCTTTAGGATTTGGTAGGTTCCACTTTTGAAGTAGGTTTAGGCCTTCCTCGTAGGTTGTTATGGTGGTGACGTAGTCGTCTTTGTTGATGAAGAGCTTTGTAGGGAAGCCCCATCTGTATAAGACGTTATTTTCTCTCAGAATCTCTGTGATGGGAGATAGCTTTCTACGAGCAATCATCGTTGTCTGGGAGAAGTCAGAGTATAGCTTAATATTCTCGTATGGGTGAGGGAGAGCTTTAAGGTTTCTAACTGCTCTCATTAGTTTTTCTTTAGTGTGGTAAAAGTGTACTCTTGTAATTACGTCCCTTGGTGCATTTTCTGGGACACCTTTTGGCTTAGGCAGCCTATGAGTTCTATCCAGAATACGATCTTCTGTTCTGGAATCTGGTAGTAGGGTTTTAATGAGATTTTGGATGTAGTTATTTAGCTCGTCTGTTTTGATGGATTCTGCTATGCCTCTGAATTTTATATTATTACGGCGGTTACGGTCTTCGAGATCCGCCATTTTGTTTTTGAGGGAGATAACTTCTTCTTCAAGTTTGTAATGAGCGTCTATAAGCTCGTTATGGGAGTCAGTGATCTCTACTGTTTTGTTTTCCAGATGATCGACTCTGGCTCCCACCTCATCAATTGAGTTGTAGATTTTTGTATTTATTTCTGTTAGGTCTTTTCTGATAGAGCCTCTGAGTGCCATTACCATGTCTCTGATAAAGCACTCAGAGGCAGTCTGGTTGGAGCACTGAATATTGAGAAGGGGGTCTGGGGATTCTTCTTCTAGCCAGCTTAGGATGGATGGTTCTGCAGCATTAGATGTAGAATCTTTTCTAGGGCGCCTTTTCTCTGGGCTGTCTTTAGGTGAGGAGATGCCTCTTTTTTCTGTGTGAGCTGCAGCTCCTGCTAGGTAAGATGGCTGCTTCCCCCTGGTGACCCCCCCTCCTTCTGCTGAGCCCGTGCTATCTGCTCTTTCTCTTATCTCTCCCTGAGCTGCTGTCATGCTGTGTGAGCCCGGAGAGTGTTGTTTTAAGGTGTTAGAGTGAGGAGATAAGGGCGATGCAGGGGCTGGTGTGATTAGCTTACCACTGCTGCTTTCAGCTGTCATCTCCAAGCCCCGTGCTTCTGCCTCCTGCTCTCTGTCAGCACTGTGTGTGGGCTCCTCCATTACTCTCTCCTCTGCCTCGGGGCCGCGCGCTGGATAAAAATCAGTCAGCCGCTTCGGTCCTTGTCTCCCTGTTCTTCTTCTGGACATCTCTGCATGCAGGAGGATCTCCCTCAGCTGTCGGGTGAGTTTTTCAGCGAGCTCGGCTTGCTTTTAGTTGCTTTTTAGGCTATGGTGGCAGCAGAGTTTCTCAGAGCATGTCTGCCATTAACTCCATCCAGGCCACGCCCCCCATGATGGCCTGTTCTAAAGATAAGGCATCAAAGCCTGGAAAATCCCTTTAACTACATTATGTAAATAGAAAAAACATGATGTTACATTGATTGGTTGATGGACATTGTAACTACCCCACTGCCCTCTCCATCTCTAGAATAGAGGTGTTTGACTTAAAGGGAACATGTTAGGGTTGGTGACAGGGAGTCCGCTGATCTATTTGTTATACTCTCCCATGACCCAGCGGTGTCCCCCATAGACTTGTTTGGAGACCACCTGCACGGGATTCTGTGGCGGAGAACAGACTGAAAAGTCCTACTATAAGCTGTTGAGAAAAAGCGAACTGTGAAGCAATTGTTTTTCTCATTTCTACCCATCCTAAAACAGGACAAAAGTTTAAAACAAATATTAGAAAAGGGCAACAATGTATTCCAAAAAGAAGTAGAAACAAGTTATCTCCAAGTCATTTTACCTCCGGTAATACTTCTCAGTGCTGCTGATCCCAGGAGGGTATTTTACATGCGGTGGCGCTGGATGTGGAGCTTGTAGATACCGGATTAAAACTTAACATTTTAAGAGTGCAGATGGAAAATCAGAGTTTATTATCAAAAATGTCATCAATCGTGATGGTGAACGTCATTTACAATATATTTTGTACTAATTGTAATAGAATTCACACAGGTTGCATTTTTCGCAAGTTCAGAACACGAATCATGGAACATATTAATGACCTAGAGAAAAAGAACACAAATGCCTCAGGACTGCAGGACCTCGTTGGATCGTCATGCAGCTCTTGGGAGTCATTCAGATTCTGCAATAAAAACTTAGAGGAAGAGATTGGAGAAAGTCTGTCTTCATCAGAAAGGCAGTCTGGATACTGAAGTTGGGAACTCGCTTACCAGTGGGCTTACTTTTCAAGAAATGATTTGCTGTATATTTATTAAAGAGCAGAAAAAAGGGGGAAATTATTTTTTGTTTGTTTTGGGCTTTGGGAGTCGCAATTAAGCTTGTGGAGATCTAAATGTATGACTGGTCCGGAATTGATTTTAGGGGGATACCATGTGAGTTTGTTAGCTGTGATCAAGAAAGAAGTGTCTTTGGAAACCCGTGTGAGTGTAGACATAATGTCGCACGGTAACTACCATTAGTAGTTTTATGGATTTTTTTAAATAAGTGTTGTAAAAGAGCTGGCTTTTCTCTTTTGTTGTTGATTATAAAAAAAAAACCTCAATCGGCCCCCTGTCACATCCCCTAACAGCACTATGATTTAGTTTATGGTGCTGTGAGCACATCATTGTAGATGTCTGCGGTTGTTCTTTGCAGGATGAGTTGTATTTTTCAATAATACTATTAAATGTACCCTAAAATGTACTGAAAAATGTAAAAATAAATTTTAGGTGGAGTGAAATGGAAGCAAAATGCAATTCTTTGGGGGTGGGGTGTTGTTTCTATGGTGTACATACTGCAGCAAAAATTACATAACTTTATTCTTTGGGTCAGTACGATTAGGACAATGCAAATTTTCTATATATTTTTTTTGCTTTATTACTTTGCTCCGCTACATACATCCTGACCCCCAGACATCTCACACACAGCTCAGCTACATCCATCCAGACCCTCAGACATCACACACACAGCTCAGCTACATCCATCCTGACCCCCAGACATCACACATACAGCTCCACTGCATCCATCCTAATCCTCACACATCACACACACCGCTCAACTACATCTATCCTGATCCCCAGACATCACACAGCTCCACTACATCCATCCTGATCCCCACACAGCTCTGCTACATCCATCCTGATCCCCAGACATCAAACAAACTCTGCTACATCCATCCTGATCCCCACACAGCTCTGCTAAATCCATCCTGATCCCTGAACATCACACATACAGCTCCGCTACATCCATCCTAATCCTCACACATCCCACACAGAGCTCCGCTACATCCATCCTGATCCCCACACAGCTCTGCTAAATCCATCCTGATCCCTGAACATCACACATACAGCTCCGCTACATCCATCCTAATCCTCACACATCCCACACAGAGCTCCGCTACATCCATCCTGACCCCGAGACATCACACACACTGCTCCGCGACATCATCCTGACCCCCGCACAACTCCGCTACATGCATCCTGCCCCACACACATCACACACACTGCTCCGCGACATCCATCCTGCCCCCCAGACATCCCACACACTGCTCCGCGACATCCATCCTGCCCCCCACCCATCACACACACCTTGCTCCGCGACATCCATCCTGCCCCGCACCCATCACACACCTTGCTCCGCGACATCCATCCTGCCCCCACCGCTCCGCGACATCCGTCCACCCAGACCCCCCACCGCTCCGCGACATCCGTCCACCCAGACCCCCCACCGCTCCGCGACATCCGTCCACCCAGACCCCCCACCGCTCCGCGACATCCGTCCACCCAGACCCCCCACCGCTCCGCGACATCCGTCCACCCAGACCCCCCACCGCTCCGCGACATCCGTCCACCCAGACCCCCCACCGCTCCGCGACATCCGTCCACCCAGACCCCCCACCGCTCCGCGACATCCGTCCACCCAGACCCCCCACCGCTCCGCGACATCCGTCCACCCAGACCCCCCACCGCTCCGCGACATCCGTCCACCCAGACCCCCCACCGCTCCGCGACATCCGTCCACCCAGACCCCCCACCGCTCCGCGACATCCGTCCACCCAGACCCCCCACCGCTCCGCGACATCCGTCCACCCAGACCCCCCACCGCTCTGCTCCATTGTTATGGGAATAATTTATATACCAGAAGATTTCACTGATCTGCCCCAGATTGGTTATGAGAAGCTTCATGCCTGAATATATGTATTTGAACTGACAGATGTTATCTGTCAGTCTCCAATACTCTTCTGATTTATTTAAAGAAATACAATACAGATATACTTGAAATCACGCAGTGATACAAATACACGCCCCCAACGTCATAACAACTCATGACTGGCTCAGTATGCTGCTACTAAACACGTAATTTCTAGAAACCGAAACTGAAATAGACTTTATCAATATCCCTGCCTGGACCAAGGAATCCAAGAAAGGAGATAAGGCGCAGCCCTTGCTTATGAGGGTGGGTCTCTGCGGTCTTTCTCATGAGAAACTCAGCTGGAGCCACTGCTATGTCTTGAGAACGGTGTGTGGGAGATACCGAACAAGAACACAACGCACACCAGTGTACAATACTGAACCAGTTAACCATTTAACTGCTAGCTTGTGTGTGTGTGTGTGTGTGTGTGTGTGTGTGTGTGTATATATATACACACACACACACACACACACACACACTGTATGTATGCTTAGACTCATTTAAGAAACACATTTATATTACTACAACAGTCCCTACTTTTCGTTTCTTATAGCAGTCAGGCGAGCGTCTAAGTCAGGTACTTACAAGTGCCAGTAGTCCTACATTACTTCCCTGGATCCCCCATCCGACGTTACCATTATTTGGATAAACAAAAAGTATAATAGGAAGGCACTGCAAGAAAAGAGGGTTGATCGAAAGCAGCGTCTGAGTAGTCAAAGGCAAAGCATCATCATACATAACAGGGACAGCTTTGTCAAGAGTCTTTGGAAAAATTCCTTGAAGGCACGGAATAATGCAGTCAATAATAGCAATGTCAGTAAGAGTAGTCACTAAAATTCTAGCAAAAGATGAAATCCGATTGCTGCATCTCCCGAACATATCAGTCTACCAGTCATCAAAAGGGGTTGAAGATGCCAAAATTTGCTGCTAGTTGTTTAAAGAGGCTAGTTAGACCCTTCAGAGCATTAGTTATAGTACCATAGCTGTGAGAAAGATAACAGGGATTGAACAACCTAGGAGAAAGCATATGTTCATCACGGTGGGAAGACTCTCTTACAATGAGACGCATGTATCTAATTGGATTTGTCCTTCCAGATGAACATCTGTAGCGGTGGTCAGGAACACTTGGTGTGGACCGTCAAGTCTAGGTTCTAGAGGGTTGTGGACGTGTCTTTTAGTAACCACCCAATCTCCTAGTTTCACAGAATGAGTTCCTTCTAAGCTGTCAGGATCTGGAAGGGAAGCAAACACCCAGGAATATACATTAGTTAAGCATTTTGTAAGAGCAATAACACAGTTTGTCAAGCTAGCAGCCTGCATCTGGAGTTATCACGGTAAATACAATCCTGACCTTGGGGCCGACCTAAAAAGTACCTCATATGGGCTGAGGCCTATTCTGTCAGGTGCGTACCTTACGGAGAAGAGGACGGGGGGGGGGGGTGAATGGGGCACTCTGTCCATGGTCTATTGAGCTCTGCCATGGCCTTCTGGATCGTGCTTTCTAAGGTACCATTTAAACTCTCTGCTCTACCACTGCTTTGTGGATGGTACAGAGCAATAACAGGCCAGTTCTACACCCAGCACCATTACTTTCTGCATCACTTCTCCCGGGGAGGGAGTACCTCGGTCACACTCAGTTGTCTCTGGTACTCTGTACCTATATACCACCTCAGATCAGTTTTTAGCAGTGGCATTTCTGAGCAGATATGCCAGACTGGCTACTTTGAGAATGGGTCTAGGCAAACCAGAATTAACTCGTACCTGCTCACCCTTGGCAGTTGGAAGTAGTGTTCTTAAAGATGCTGGAACGGGTAGTCGGGACGAGGGGTGCACTGCATGGGAGCCTATACAGACCTACCCACGTTGCTCTTTGCACAAATCAGGCAGCCCTGTGTGTGTTTGGCTGCCGTGATGCTAAATCCTGGTGTAGACCAGCGACTAGCAGCCACATCTGTCATAGCTGTTTTTGACAGGTGTGTATTTCCATGGGATGCCAGAGCCATGACAGGATAGGGGCCGGTGGGAGACCAGGCTTGTTGGATACCATCCATTTATCTCCAGGTGTCTCTCTGCCCCTCCTTCTTGTTCCCATTGTTCTCCCCACCCTTTGGTTGCCTGCTTTTGTAAGTAAAGCAACAGGTCATAATCCACCAGGGGTGATGTCTGAGGGGGTACATGTACCGCCCCAACCACTGTAAGGTCAAGTCTGGGCTTATGTTTGGACGAAGCGGAAAAAGAGGGGTGAAGCAAAACCTGTACAGTCGTGTTTGTTGTGAACAATGATACTACGTACGTGGCGAATAGAGTGAAGTGGTAACTTCAGTGGTGGAGGTGCCGCCTGACCAGATGACGCACCACCTGGGGGGACATGACAGAGCAAGAGAATAGGACTAAAAACTGGCAGTGGAGAAAGCGCAACACTTGAGGTTAAAGCAAGTAGGAAGTGACCAGAGGTGTGGGAAACGTCTTATTTAATAAAGTACGTTATCAGCTTATGAAAACGTGTTTCGGGGATAACCACTTCATGAGTTCGGGTGGTGTTTAAAACATACAAGCTAAAAAAATACACATTAGAAGGCAAAGTAGGAGGTAGAGGGTGAAAGAATAGACGAAAACAAAAGGGCAAAACATATGTATTTGTTATATAAACTCGTGGGTTAAAAGTTAAATAAATTATATATAATAACATACAGTCATACAACACCTTAATACATTAGTATATGTAGAAAGTGATAGATGGAAAAAAATAGTATGCATAGAAGTATAAAAAAAGGGTATAAAATCAATGACCCTAGCTATAGTGAGAGACTATACAGCAAACATACGTGATAAAAGTGGAAGTACATGGAAAATATGTATACATATATAAATATAATAGACAAATAAAAATCATAGTACAAAATAATAATAAACCAATTGTAAATAGATATTTCAACTATAAAGACAGCTTTGAATGTTGGTTTTTACAATAAAAATGCCACAAAGTATCTATAAAATGAATAATAAAGCTATGAGAAATCCACACAACAAGAAGGATTGGATGGGAGAATGTTGTCAAAACAATGAGTGAAATATAATGGACTTACCAATTGGTGAGTCCCAAAAGGGTTAATAATGAGATCCTGATTACCTAGAAAGATTAGAAATATGTTAGGACAAAAACAAGCCCAATGCTATAGGGGAAATATAGAATTGGAATAATGGTGTCAGTTTAACAAGGATTAGGCTATCTGGATAGAAAATGAGGGAATGGATGGTGTGACTTATTCCAGTAACAAGCAGGGGTGGGGGGTTAATTTGGGATTGTATTATGCCTGCATGGGGACCAGGAGCTGGAGAAAGGGAGAGGTGGAGATAAAATGAGATTACTATAGGAGTAATTTACCTGTGTAGTGCGGGTCAGCCAGGACAGGTGCAGGAGAAGTTCTGGTGAGCAGGGAGAGAATGAGGGTATATATGCTGGGGAAGGGGGCAGGGAAGCAGGTCCATGTATTCTAATTGGTCCTGGATCTAAGGGGGCAGGAAGAGGGAGAAAAAAAAAAGAAAGTCTGAAGGTGATGTGGGGAAAGTGTGGAGTGTGAACTGGAGGATAATGGTATTGGGGAAACAAACAACCGGAATGGGTGAAAGATCAGGACTGGAAGGTCAGGGAACTCTACAAATTGGAATGGCATAAAACTGGAACATTGGCTGCTTTGATATTAGGGTAAAATTTGTGAAGGGAATAGACGGGGGTTGGGAGGGGGGAGTAATATGATAACAGGGCATGCGGGGGGAGGGGAACAAAGGGGGCGGTTAAAGGGGTGGTAAATAACAGGGACTGAAGTACACAATTAACCTTCAAAGATGTTTTCCAGGCTTGTGTTAAGCCCCATGGGTATAAGTGTATTAAGTTTAAAGATCCAAAACATCTTCCTTCTTTTTAGCGTTTCAAATCTGTTGACTGTGTGGTGAGGGACCTGTTCTAAAATAGTGATAGACAATAGCTCAAAATTATTGCTGTGGGCTAACGATGCATGTCTAGAGGCGCTATGATTTAAAAATGCCATTTGTACTGTTGGACCTGTGTTTGTTAATTCTGCATCTCAGGGTTTGGGTGGTGTGACCAACATACTGGAGGTTACAGGGACATTCCAGTAGGTATATGGCAAAGCTGGATGAGCAGTTGACAAATCATTTTATGGCAAAAGATTCCTTAGTCACGCTAATGGTGAAGTCATGTTTGTTATGGCACATGTTGCTACAGCATTTACATTGCTTTTTTCCACAGCGGTAGCACCCATCAGGTGTAGGGAATATATGATGTTGGGTTTCGATGGAGTTCTAGTAGTTCTGAGGTTGCTGGGGGCCAGGGAAGTTTTCAAGGTACGGGCTCTCCTGAAGGTGATGTGTGGGCGGGATGGTAGATTACTGCGGAGAAAAAGATCGTGTAATAGAACTGGCCAATGTTTTTCTAAAATGCGTATCTGGGTGTGGCAAGAATTATAGGTGTAATGAAATTATGGCTGAAGTTATGATTGGTATGGGAGATCTTATGGGCTTGAGGATCCTCACTAGTGGAGTGGTTATTTTTTGCTCTCTGAAAGGCTATATCAAAACAGCAGCTGAACTGATGAAGGGGTTATCCCCGAAACGCCTTTTAATAAGCTGATCACGTACTTTATTAAATAGAAAGAGAAGTTTTCCACACCTTTGGTCACTTCCTACTTGCTTTAACCTGGAGTGTTGCGCCTTCTCCACTGCCAGTTTTTGGCCTTATGTGTGGCTGTCTTCACAGCCTGATCAGCCGGGTGATTTATGGTTACCTCTTTTGTGCCATCCTTGGAGTGGCCTTTTGTTGCCTTTTTAGGCCACCCTCTCAAGCAGCAAGAGGGCTTCGATCAGTACTTTTACACCTTTTCTGTTTTTAATTGCTTTCAAGAATAACCTCGCTCTCCAGATGGGTCCGTAGTCATGAGCAATGCCATAGGCATAGCGGGGGGTCCGTGTAGACATTGGCTGAATTCTCGTGAGCAGGCTTGCATGCTTCTTCCTAAGCTTGCAATTTGGCTTTTCACGCTGACATGCAAGATAGAAGACGTTCGGCTTTGACCACATCATGTAAGGAGAGCACAACATAACCTGTATAGAACCTGCCTTCTTGACCATACCTCAATCCATCCACTAAGAGTGCAAAATCAGAGTTGTCTAATGACTGATTCACATGACTGAATCCCCTGTCTCCTAGGCCATTAGCTAGTGCATAGTCATGTGTATCAAGCTGAAAGGAAAAATCTATCAGGTGATTATTCCCACTTCCCTTCTTTTCCAGAGGCAGCAAGGTAGCTGGACTGAGGGTGTTGCAATGCTGAAACGTTGAGTGGCATGAGCAGAGCGCACTGTAGGTAAAAGTGACATTCTATCTAGCAAAGTCTGAGCGAAAACTTATGACAATGTTCACTGAGACATCATAGGGCTAAATACTGTCATATGTTAATTGAAAGCTATCTCAGAACTTGTTAATTGTTTATTTATTTTTTTCTCAGCTGCAGTTAGCATTTCTAACACAAGAGGGTGCAACACAAGCAACAGGGTGAAGGCGTGTTGAGTAATATGCTATGGAGCATTGCCAGCCAGTCTGCGGTTGAATGTCAGGGGAGGCACTGTTTATCACTGCTTATTCTGAATGAAGAACATTACAGTTTCAGTGAAGACTGACACTAAAATATACAAAGACATAGAAATAAAAACAAAAATGCAGCTGACATTGACATCCTACTCTGAGCAGACATTAAAGTCTTATACACAGGGGAAGAGAAATTTTTATCTCCAGTCAATATCTGAATCACACATTTTACATTCATCACAGCTTGAACACTGGTTATTAACTCTCATCTATCCATGCGGTCAAGTCTGTCTCTCTCATATAAATATTAAGAACCATATAATCCTACACACACAATGTTTACTGCTGTTATGGATTTCAGCAGATTGTGGATGCACTGGACCAACCAAACCAAGCTGAGGACAGTCCCTGAGGGGTTGGTGACCGACTCCTCAGATAGATGGACTGGAGACAGGGAAAATGGAACTGACCCTTGGCTGCAGGGAGAATGGCAGACCATTACCTATAAGCAGAGTGACCACCCTCATAAGAGCAGCCCTGCACTGGAACCTTGGATCTGACTATCCCTAAAGGGGTGAAACTCAGGACTAGAAGGAACTGGCAGCGCAGAGATGCAGAAAGACACACATATATAAACAGAACAGGTGACCATGTCTGCTCAGAAAGCCTAAAGCAGACCCACAGAGACACAGAAGCATGAGACAGTTCACACAGAACTCAGTAGAATGCACACTGTTTACACCAGGATATAACGCAGTAGGATGCACAGCAGGACATACAGATATGCCTGAAACAGGCACAACGCAGAGGAGGCTGAGTGTGATGAACAAACAAACATCAATTGAAAGGCATTAAAGTGCATCAGTTTAGCTTAAATTGGGGTGTAATGACTAATGAACCCCTCAGGTGAGCTCAGAAGTAGAGAGCTGGGTAACCCTCTCAGTGCTGGACAAAAGCAGACAGGGAAAGCAGAGGGACGCTAGCAAATGATCGCAACAGTATCATACCAAGAAAAAATTACAGAAGTACTACAACTCTCCTACAGGACATTATCACACTGAAAACACAACAGTAACACCATTTAGCAAGTATACACACGTCCAACTAATCACAGAACTGACATGTACACAAATAGCAAGCAAGTACCTTAAAATTCCTATCTTTCCTATTTTTAATTCAGTATAATTCACTTGATTTATTACAAGTTTCTATTCCATTCACCGAAGCAGAGTACTGCTGCTAGATTTACAAAGTCAGTCACACTGTGTCCCTTTTCGCGCTGGTTATTTTATCTATTAGTAATTATTAGGACATTATAGTAGCAGTGTTTCTGGTGGCTCATCACATTTACAGTAGCTTGATTACCACAAAAGACAAACACAGCTTGGCTCCTCCCACAGCAGTGACATCACCACAGGTCCTTCAGCCCACTGGATCTCTGTGGTAGGTCAATGTGTTCTGTCAAGACTGCTGAGTTGTGTAGGAAATTATAGTACCAGTGTTTCTGGTGGCGCAATGTGCCACACAGCTCTGCTACATAGTACATGCACACACACAGTTCTACTACATGGTACATGCACACACACAGCTCTACTACACCTCACACTTCACACCTACATCTTGGCTCCTCCCACAGCAGTGACATCACCACAGGTCCTTTAGCCCACTGGATCTCTGTGGTGGGGGTAAGTCAACGTGTTCTGTCAGGACCGCTGAGTTGTGTCTTCTGAGATAATAACGGCTTAGTTATATTTTCAGTGTGTTATTTTTATCCTCCCTTTCCAAGAGCCCTAACTGTGTTGTTCTTCTGTCAGTCAGACTCTGTGTTTTATATATGTTGTAGGACCTTTGATAGCATCACTGGGGGTGGAGCATCAGAAGCACTCACTCACATACTACAGACAAGTGGTTGTTAGTAGTTTGATGATAAGGGCGGCTGTGCCCACAGCTTCTGGCAAGCACACATTCCTTCTCTCACTGAAAGCCTGAAGAGGGGAGTGACGAGGGGTTTGAAATGATTTATCTATTTCTATCTATCTAGTATCACACATCTTTTCCTATAGATCTATAGGTGACACAATAACACTCTTGCACTGTTTATATATATATATATATATATATATATATCTATTATCACATATTGATCCTTTTCTCTGAAATGTTTCTATTGCTGTCTGTGATCTTCTGATTTTTATACTGCTACTGTCACCTACAGTGACCTGTCCCCACAGCACTATCTGACACTTATGGGAAGAAGACAATATGTACAGCAATGATCAGTGTTAGGACATCAAAACATATAGGACAAATGGTACGGTGGCTGATTGTCACATAGTTATCCCCAGATACTGCATGAACTTGCTTCATGTCATAGGGGGACACAGACTATGAAAGGATTCCCTTTCTCCCCCATTTCACCCCCTTGCGGAGTGGAAAAGATTTTTCCAGCAACAACTACATATGTGGGCAATTTAAGCACAATGCTAGACAAAACAACTTGAGTTGGGTGCCAAACACAGACTGCAGGACAGATAATCGGGGGAAAGGTGTTTGCAGCCGGGATGGAGGAGATTTGAATATTCCTATGCAAAAATTCTGAAAAGGCACCCATCATTGCAATGCAAACATTGGGATGCCAGATAAAAGGTAGACTGATGGGAGATGAGAAGCCAGCTCATTTCTGCTGCGGAGCTAAGATGGCGCCTGGGCGTCGGCCGAAAGTATTGTTACAGCGGATTCTAAAATGGCCGCTGGGCCATAGCTGGCACTGAAATGGCCACCGAAGGCGTGGCCTGACTGGGCGACTGTGATGGCCGGGTCCAGGAATACTACATACTAGACACGTATCAAGGTATGCAGACTGCTATTGGCCACAATAACAACACGGCCAGCAAGGGGCAGGGCAAAAGAAAGAAAAACATCATCAGTGACATGGCCAGGGCGGTGCCCTCAGATGGTGAATAAGGGCTGGCCTTCCTTTGTTTTTAACTCAAAGTACCTCAACAATCGCCATCTTGTAACTACAACTATCTTACTTCAACTTTATGTCAATTACATTCTTCTCTGCAAACTTGAGCAATCATCTATCAACCAAAATTCCTTCATTATCAGCTAACACACTTTTCAAACCTTCTCATCTAAACAGTCCACTTTTGCCATCAATCATTTCCTTTGCAACAGATTGCACTATTTCTTCAGCTGTGAACATCCTAGTGTCATCATCTTTAAAGTCAGCGTTACCCATTATTTATGACCAAAAACAACCCTCTATGTGCTTTTGACATACTCTACTTCTCAATCTAAAGCCCAAATAGTTAAAATAAAACTGAGAATAGATGTTTATATGGCAGAAAAGCCATAAACCACCTCTTAACTCAAGTAATCCCTTTAACCCCTTCCCGCTCCTGGACGTACCTGGTACGTCATGGTAGCGGGATACTTCCCGCAACATGACGTACCTGGTACGTCATGCCATTAAAGTGTCGCCGCGGTGACAATCGCGGCGACACAGCAGTGATGTCTGCTGATATAGTCAGCAGACAAGTGCTGCGTCCGGGCTGGGGACCAATCAGAGCGGTCCCTCCCCCACGATCGCTGTGATTGGTCAGAGAAAAACTCCCTGACCAATCACAGCGCAGCAGCGGACTTCGCGCTGTTTACAGTAGGGGCTCCATGTGCAAGCATCCGGTGCTTGTAGATAGAGCACCTACTGTGATAAAAAAGAGCGATTAGTGTGTAGATTAGGCAGGGAGTGAGTGTAGTGTAGTGTAGTGTAGTGTAGTGTAGTGTAGTGTAGTGGAGTGTAGTGTAGTGTAGTGTAGCAGAGTGGAGTTAGTGATCAGTGTAGTGGAGAGGAGTTAGTCATCAGTGTGGTGTAGTGGAGTGTAGTGGAGTGTAGTGTAGCAGAGTGGAGTTAGTGATCAGTGTAGTGGAGAGGAGTTAGTCATCAGTGTAGTGGAGAGGAGTTAGTCATCAGTGTAGTGGAGTGTAGTGGAGTGGAGTGTAGTGGAGTGTAGTGGAGAGGAGTTAGTCATCAGTGTGGTGTAGTGGAGTGAGTGTTAGTGATCAGTGTGGTGTAGTGTAGTGAGTGTAGTGAGTGATTGATCAGGCAGTGTAGTGTAGTGAGTGTAGTGAGTGATTGATCAGGCAGTGTAGTGTAGCAGAGTGGAGTGAGTGATCAGAAGTGCAGTGTAGTGTAGTGAGTGAGGGATCTGTAGTGTGTGATCAGAAGAGTAGTGAGTGAGCTGTAGCGTGCGATCAGCAGTGTAGTGTAGCGCAGCGTGTAGTCAGTGTATCCCTTGGTGTAAAAAAATTAAAAAATAAAAAAAAAGTTCCTGTTGTTCCCATTTCGTTACCTGTCCCGTCACCCGTTATTAGTTAGTGTAGCGTGTCGTTAGTCCGTCTAGTGTGTAGCGTGTCGTTAGTCCGTGTACTGTCAGTGTATTCGTCTGTGTAAAAAAAAAAAAAAAAAAAAAAAAAAAAAAGTTCCTGTTGTTCCCATTTTGTTACCTGTCCCGTCACCCGTTATTAGTTAGTGTAGCGTTTAGTTAGTCCGTCTAGTGTGTAGCGTGTCGTTAGTCCGTGTACTGTCAGTGTATTCGTCTGTGTAAAAAAAAAAAAAAAAAAAAAAAAAAAAAAGTTCCTGTTCCCATTTCGTTACCTGTCCCGTCACCCGTCATTAGTTAGTGTAGCGTGTCGTTAGTCCGTCTAGTGTGTAGTGTGTCGTTAGTCCGTGTTGTGTCAGTGTATTCGTCTGTGTAAAAAAAAATAAATAAAAAAAAAACACACTTACGTGAATACACCACATAAGTTTCCGCGTTCTTTCCGACCCCCGTCCCGTGGTCACCCCATCCCGCAGTGTCCCATCTAATAAAACTTTTTCCCCGTGTGCCCCATTTTATATAAATATGGCCCGCAGGAGGTACACTTCAGAGGAACTGTATGCAATCATTGCATCAGACTCGGACTCAGGTAGTGGGGATGACGACCCCACTTTTTTGGCATTCTCCGACTCCTCATCCTCATCCAGCGAGTCTGAGCTCCCTGCACCCCCGAGAAGGCGTCCAAGGACCGCCACTGACCCCAATGCATCAGATGCTCACTGGAGTACCCCGGAAGATTACAGACCCCAGATCCCTGATTTTATTGGGAACCCAGGGATTCAATTTGACACGGAAGGGCTCAGAGGGAAGGACTTCTTCAAGTTTTTTTTTTCTGAAGAGTTCATTGCCCACATTATTACCCAGACGAATTTGTACGCCCAGAATTTTATAGAAGAAAATCCCACCTCCAGCTATGCCAGACCCGATAAGTGGACCCCTGTGGATGCACCAGAGATAAAAAAATTTGGGGGGTTTATACTAACCATGGGGCTAATAAAGAAGCCAACAATCAGGGCGTACTGGTCTACCGATATTTTGTACCACACCCCAATGTTCCGCATGGCGATGTCGAGGACGCGCTTTGAGTGTATTTTAAAATTTCTGCACTACAATGACAACCAGCTGTGCCCCCCCAGCGATCACCCCAATTACGATCGGTTGTATAAGATCAGGCCCGTAATAGACCATTTTAACGCCAAGTTTGCCCAGGCGTATGCCCCACAGATAAACATTGCAGTAGACGAGTCCCTGGTACACTTCAAGGGGAGGCTAAAATTCCGCCAGTACCTGCCCAGTAAGCGGGCATGGTATGGTGTGAAGTTGTACAAGCTGTGCGAAAGTACATCAGGGTACACCCACAAGTTCCGTATTTACGAGGGGAAGGACACTAAAATTGAGCCCCCAGAATGCGCCCCCGTGCTGGGAGTAACAGGGAAAATAGTGTGGGAACTGGTGCACCCACTATTAGACCAGGGTTACCATCTGTACCTGGATAACTTTTATACCAGTGTCCCCCTGTTTCAGTGCCTCGCTTCCAGAGGAACAGTGGCATGTGGCACTGTTCGGAAAAATCAAAAAAGCCTCCCTAAGACGCTGCTTGGGCAACTGCTCAGAAGGGGTGAGAGCCGGGCCCAATGCAGCGACAATGTATTGTGCGTCAAATATAAGGACAAGAGGGATGTCCTTATGTTGACGACAATACACGGCCACAGCAGTACCCCCTGCCCAGTACGAGGTACCAGTGCAGAGACCCCCAAACCAGACTGCGTCCTCGACTATAATAAGTACATGGGAGGGGTCGATCTATCAGACCAGGTACTGGAGCCCTATAGAGCCATGCGGAAAACACGGGTGTGGTACAAAAAACTGGCCGTGCACCTCATACAGATGGCACTGTATAATGCCTACGTGCTGTTCCGAGGTGCAGGCCACAGGGGGACATTCCTTGAATTTCAAGAGGAAGTTATCAAGGACCTAATATTTGGGGACCAGGAGGTGGGGGAGAGGCCCAGTACTTCTGGAAGCGAGGCCACAAGAATTGGACCAGGGCAGCATTTTCTCAGTGAAATTCCCTCCACTGCGACGAAGGGAAGGCCCCAAAAGAGGTGCAGAGTGTGCTACAAACAGGGGATAAGAAAAGACACCATATACCAGTGTAAAACGTGCCCCACACAACCCGGCCTCTGTATAAATGAGAGTTTTAAGATCTACCACACGTCCCTGAAATTTTAATTTTTTTATTGCCCTGACGTTTTACCCTGATGTACTTCGCACAGCTCGTACATAAAGCCACATGCTAAGTCCTTCCCTTCTGAGCCCTGCGCCCTAAAAACAGTTTAGATTCACATATGGGGCATTTCCCTGTTGGGTAACATCATGGGTTACGTTTTCTCCTTCTGCCCCTGGTAAAAAATAAAAATCTGGGCCTAAACTGAGCATTATTGGAAAAATACCCTGAGGGGTGTAGTTTCCAAAATGGGGTCGGTTGTTGGGGGTTTCAAATGCACTGGTACCTCAGGGGCACTGCAAACACTACATGGGGTCTGAAAATTATTCCAGCAAAATCTGCATTCAAAAAAAGCGCTCCTTTCTTTCTGAGCCCTGCCATGTGCCCAAATAACAGTTTACATCCACATATGGGGCATTTCCGTGCTCGAGAGTAATTGGGTAATGCATTATGGACTATGTTTTCTCCTTCTGCCCCTGGTGAAAAATAAAAATCTGGGCCTAAAGCTGAACATTATTGGAAAAATTTGAATTTTTCGTTCTCAACTCAAATTGTTAAAAAAAATTCCTCAAATACCTGTGGGTTCAAACCGCTCACTACACCCCTTAAAAAATTCCCTGAGGGGTGTAGTTTCCAAAATGGGGTCAGTTGTTGGGGGTCTCAAATGCACTGGTACCTCAGGGGCACTGCAAACACTACATGGGGTCTGAAAATTATTCCAGCAAAATCTGCATTCAAAAAAAGCGCTCCTTTCTTTCTGAGCCCTGCCATGTGCCCAAATAACAGTTTACATCCACATATGGGGCATTTCCGTGCTCGAGAGTAATTGGGTAATGCATTATGGACTATGTTTTCTCCTTCTGCCCCTGGTGAAAAATAAAAATCTGGGCCTAAAGCTGAACATTATTGGAAAAATCTGAATTTTTCGTTCTCAACTCAAATTGTTAAAAAAAATTCCTCAAATACCTGTGGGTTCAAACCGCTCACTACACCCCTTAAAAAATTCCCTGAGGGGTGTAGTTTCCAAAATGGGGTCGGTTGTTGGGGGTTTCAAATGCACTGGTACCTCAGGGGCACTGTAAACACTACATGGGGTCTGAAAATTATTCCAGCAAAATCTGCATTCAAAAAGCCAAGAAGCGCTCCTATCCTTCTGAGTCCTGCCATGTGCCCATACAACAGGCTACGTCCACATATGGGGCATTTCCGTGTTCGAGAGCAACTGGGTAACGCATCATGGGGTACGTTTTTTCCTTCTGCCACTGGTAAAAAATATAAATCTGGGCCTAAAGCTGAACATTATGTGAAAAATGTGATTTTTTTGTATTGAACTCAAACTGTTAAAAAAATTCCTCAAATACCTGTGGGTTCAAACCGCTCACTACACCCCTTAAAAAATTCCCTGAGGGGTCTAGTTTCCAAAATGGGGTCAGTTGTTGGGGGTTTCAAATGCACTGGTACCTCAGGGGCACTGCAAACACTACATGGGGTCTGAAAATTATTCCAGCAAAATCTGCATTCAAAAAGCCAAGAAGCGCTCCTATCCTTCTGAGTCCTGCCATGTGCCCATACAACAGGCTACGTCCACATATGGGGCATTTCCGTGTTCGAGAGCAACTGGGTAACGCATCATGGGGTACGTTTTTCCTTCTGCCACTGGTGAAAAATGAAAATCTGGGCCTAAAGCTAAACATTATGTGAAAAATTGGATTTTTTCGTATTGAACTCAAACTGTTAAAAAAAATTCCTCAAACATCTGTGGGTTCAAACCGCTCACTACACCCCTTAATAAATTCCCTGAGGGGTGTAGTTTCCAAAATGGGGTCAGTTATTGGGGGTTTCAAATGTACTGCTACCTCAGGGGCACTGCAAACACTACATGGGGTCTGAAAATTATTCCTGCCAAATCTGCATTCAAAAAGACAAGAAGCGCTCCTTTCCTTCTGAGACCTACCATGTGCCCATACAACAGGCTACGTCCACATATGGGGCATTTCTAAAAACTGCGGAATCTGGGTAATACATTCCAAGTTTTGTTTCTTTGCTAACTCCTACTGTTTTATATTAAAAAAAAGGTTTTATATTGAAAATCAGTAGAAAAAAGGAACTGTTCTAATTTTTGATGCACTTTCCTTTAATTCCTGTAAAACATCTAAAGGGTTAATAAACTTTCTAAATGCCATTTTGAATACTTTGAAGGGTGCTGATTTTAAAATGGGGCAATTCATGGGGGATTCTGATATACAGGCTCGGCAAAACTATGTCTGAACTGCATTGGTCCTTAAAAAATTAAGATTTTGAAATTTGCTAGTAAATGGGAAAAATTACTGCTAAATTTATATACTTTGTGGAGTCTGCAAAAAGTAAAATAACACTTAAAAAATGATTGCTGTGTAAAGTAGGCCTATGGGAAATGTTAATTAATAACTATGTTGTGGTGTTTGACTTTCTATCTTACAAAGAAAACAATTCAAAGTTTGAAAATTGTGAATTTTTCCAAATTTTCAGTAAATTTGGATTTTTTTTCCTGATAAGGACAAAATTTATTGATGAAATTTTTACACTAACATAAAGTACAATATGTCACGAAAAAACAATCTCAGAATCACCTTGATAAGTAAAAGCATTCAAAAGTTATTAGCACAGAAAGTGGCAGATGTCAGATTTGAAAAATAAGGCTTGGTCCTTAAGCTCAAAATAGGCCATGTCATTAAGGGGTTAAATCCTCGTCAGAATTTAGAACAAATGAATATCGCTACGATGATGAGACACCTTATCTCATGTCTAAATAACAATTTCACAGCACATAGCAACACAGAACCAGTAAAATCACAAATCAGGTATATAGACGAGTGACCATGTAACAAAAATGAAACCTTTAGACGGAAATTACTCACCCAAGCCTTGGCAAGCGGAATGATGGATGCACAATGGGGGAGGGGAGAACAGAACTCACCCGTCTTCTGCAGTCTGTTCCCATTGCGGGCATCCGGCAAACTGCACGCCTATTGGTTGGAGTCACATTTTTAAAGATCACTCGTCAATTTTTCCAAGTTGGGCGCCAGATGTTATGGGAATAAATCATATTTCAGAAGATTTCACTGATCTGCTCCAGATTGGTTATAATGAGAAGCTTCATGCATGAATATATGTATTTGAACTGACGGATGTTAGCCGTCAGTCCCCAATACTCTTCTGATTTAGTCAAAGAAATACAACACAGATATACTTGAAATCACGCAGTGATACAAATACACGCCCCCAATGTCATAACAACTCATGACTGGCTCAGTATGCTGCTACTAAACACGGAATTTCTAGGAACCAAAACTGGAATAGACTTTATCAATATCCCTGCCTGGACCAAGGAATCCAAGAAAGGAGATAAGGAGCAGCCCACGCTTATGAGGGTGGGCATCCCAAGTCTTTCTCATGAGAAACCCACAGTGCTATGTCCTAAGAATGATGTGTGGGAGATACTGAATAAGAACACAACACACACCAGTGTACAATACTGAACCAGTTAACCATTTAACTGCTAGCTATTTCCTATGGCTGATTTAAGAAACACATTTATATTATTATTACTACTACAACACCATCCATTCATTCTGACCCCACAGCTCAACTCTATCCATCCATCCTGACCCCCACAGCTCCAACACACACACAGAACACAGCAGAGCCCTACATCTACTGCTCTCCCCCGTGTTCATGTGATCCCTGACTCCTCAAACACAGAGTATCACGTGAGGGTGACATCATCACAGGTTCTGGGAGCTGTCCAGCTCTGAAGGTCTGTGTTACCTTACATCAGGACTGCTGGGGGAGGATTCACCGGTGCTAGGGGGCAATACAGGCTCTGTGAGGGGCTTCTGGCAGTCAAGGCTGTACAGAGAAGCTCCTCTGTGGCCAGTCAGTCACACGTGGCCCTGGGTAGATCGCAGACAGGGGGGCCGGCATGCGCTGGTTCTTCTGCAGCAGCTCCAATAGTAGTTTCTTCACCCCCCACTGCTGCCAAGTTGTTGTGCGCCAGGACCAAAGATGCCTGGCTGAGCTGCCACCCCCCTTACTGATAGCACCCGGGGCCGGCTGCACCCACCTTGCTATGTTACTGTTCCTAACTATGCAGATGGTTTTTCAGAATAAGCTGCCATGTGCGTTTGCATGAAGAATAACACTATATCTGGATATTCTTCTGCAGCCTTTAGCTCTGATTCTCAGTTCTTTCAGAACTGGTGTGAGGAGCCTGGTTGTTTTTCTGTGTCCTATAGACTGCATAGAGATCTGCAAATTCTGCTCTCTGGCTGTAAAACAGGCAGAGAGACACAGCATCATGTAGAACAGTGTAAAGTAGTACTGAGCAGTGTAGATGTAATTAAATAATTTGCTTTCGGCATATCTGGGTGCTTTCTTCCTCCTGCCCTCTGCTCTCAGACTTCAATGAGCGCAGTGACTCATCCCTCTCCTTCGTTTCCTGTTCTTCCATTCTGCTATCTCCAGGAGCAGAGAGAACACTGCTTAACGGTAGGCAGTGGACAGCAGTTTAGGAGAATTGGAGCCCCCTAGTTGCCAGTGCTTTAAAGTGATTTTTAGCACAAAAACATCATGTTAGGTAAATAAATTGCAGTTTTGCTACTTACCCCATTGGCTGTCATAGAAGCATGAGAGTTGTTGGAAAGGTTATTAACCATTTAAAATACTGTGTGACAAATTTGGAGGGTATTGAGCTCTTGGGAATGCCATTTGTCCTCCACCTTGATGGGTGGTCGCACCTCGGTAACCCACGTCCATGACAGAATTGGTGGTAAAACTCAAAAAGTCCATTTATTTTGGTAGCAAAGGTATTGTGTGTGCAGGAGACCCACTTCACAAAGAATGCCTGCCCTAAAATCACCAACTGTAGATTTACCAAAATATTCATGGCCAACGTGACCAAGAAAATGGCAGGAATCTTGATAGCCTTAAGAGACACTGTGGACGTCCAACTGATAGAGTGGATGGTGGATAAGGGAGGACGATACATTATTTTAGTATGTAAAATTAGTGGTTTTCTCTTGACGGTCACCAATATCTATGCTATAAATACGGAACTAATCCATTTTTTAAACAAAGTGATAAATAAGGAATTTACAAACCTAATGATTTGTGAATACTTCAGTATGATCCCTGATAACGATATGGATACCAACAGCCTTCACCTGTTACCAAACTGAATCTAGCTCCATGGATGAACAGGGAAGAACTGTACGACACATTCAAGAATTTAAATGCAAGCTCCAAGGAATTTACAGTTTGCTCTGCAAGTCATAGGACTTGAAGAATAGATATGTGCCTAGTGCACTCCTTCCTGCTACTTATGACTACTCAGAAGGCATCCATAGGAACTGCTTCCTGGTCAGACTATGCATCCATCTCATTAACTCTGATATTCACCACACATCCACCCCTCCACAAGGATCTGGCATAACATTACGGTCTTGAGGAAACTCCCCTATTACCAGAAGAAAATCCGGGAATCTACAAAAATACTTTTTTCAGAACGACTCCCCGGAAATATGCCCATTTACGCTATGGAATGCTCACAAGTCAGTAGTGAGAGGCACCATGATACAACTTAGCTCTATATATTAATGAAAAAAAATAAGGCCTTAAAAGCTACCATGCCAACACTAAAAGAGAGAGCGGACAAAAACTCTGAACAAACCCATTTGAATCCCCCCATTCAGACTTAGTGAAAACTAGAACTAAACTAAAGGAAGTTCTTTAAGCTGATCATGATAAACAACTGAGATCCTCGAGAACAATGTATTATGTAGCCAATAAGAAATTTGGCAGACTAATAGCAAACAAGGATAGGCAAAGAAGAATTTTGTCCAAAATCCCCTTCCTGATTGATGCCACCTCAAAACACAAAATTCACCATCCCCATGAAATAGCTGAATCTTTTAACAGTTATTACTCCTGCCTATACAACTTAAAAAATGATCCATCTACTCCCCTCCCCACTGGAGAACAAATTTAAGCATTTCTGTCTTCAATTCACCCGCCTTGCCTTATACAGGAACAATTAGATATCTTAAACCTAGAGCCTCGTGTGACGCAGAGTGTTAAGGCAACAGGAATGCAGTCTTAAGCTCTCGCTCATGACTTGAAGGTTGTAAATTCAATCCCTGCGTGGATCAGGTAGCTGACTCAACGGTGACTCAGCCCTCCATCCTTCCGAAGTCGGTAAAATGAGTACCCAGCTTGGTGGGGGGTAATAATTAAATTACCTGAAAGTGCCGCGGGATAAGTTGGCGCTATACAAATAACAAGATTTATTATTTTATTTATTTATTTTCTTTAAACCTACCTATATCGCAACAGGAAATCTCAAAAATTATCAAAAACTCTATATTAAAAAAAGGCAAAGCCCCAGGACCAGACAGGTTCTCAAACGAATATTATCAACTGCTTGACTCCCAATTGATGGAATACCTGGTTAAGACCTTTAATGAAATTATGAACAAAGGGAAAATTCCAGGGAAAATGCTACAAGCTACTGTGGTGATGATTTGGAAACTAGGCAAACCAACTACATCCCCAGAGAAGTTCAGACCTATTTCACTACTTAATTGTGATATAAAACTTTATGCCAAAGCTTCAGCAAAATGCCTTGTCCAAATTATTCCAACATTAATCCACATGGCAGGCAGACTTCAGATGCTAAAAGGAGAACTCTGGATCTATTATATGGAGCTGGAGAGATGAATGCCTTTTCTGCTCCTCACTCTGGACGCGGAGAAGGTGTTCAATAGAATTCATTGGGGGGGGGTGCCTTTTCGCCCCTACAAAAATGTGGCTTTAGGGGAGGAATCCTCAGGGAAATTTGGGTCCTGTTCTAGGTCGCATCTGCTAAGGTACTAATTAACAGAGTACTATCAAGGCCATTTTTAATCACCGATGGTACACGACAGGGATGTCCGTTTTCCTCATCATTGTTTATACTGACAAAGGAACCCTTTACTGAGGTGGTAAGGATGAAGTTGAATATACAGGGTATCCCCATTTCCGTCCGACAACATAAAATAGGCCTCTTTGCGAATTATGTGGTTTCTAACATCTCATTCTCTCAATTCCCTATGACAAGTTACAAGACTGATAGACTCATTTGCCCATATCTTCTACTATAAAGTCAACGAAATCCCAAATATTGGCCCTAAAAGTCCCTATTCCATTAAAAGCACAGATTATTAGAGAATTCCCCTTTTAGTGGGAAAAGAGGTAAATCCCTTACTTAGCCATTAAACTTCTACTACATTAAACTAAACTACTACCGGTGGAAGAATTGTTGGATATTAACCTGTCAGTGTTACACAAAGATATACAGAAATAATTCAATCTCTTTACCTTAATGGAGCCCTTTTGGCTTGGGAGAATATTACTTTACAAAATGATGATCCTACCAGAAATGCTTTACACCCTATGCTCTCTTACAATCCCTCACTTAATACGAAATCTACAGCTTTACAGAGACAGATGTTAGCCTTTATAAGGAATGGCATAAGACCTAGGGTAGTGACCTCAATACTGTACTCCCCGAGGGAGAGAGGAGGGTTGGGGTTCCAAATTTCTTAGCATATCATCTGGCAAATTTTAATTAAACAATTGAGACCCTGCTGTTTCCCAGTCGATGGTTTAAGCTGGCCCTCAATAGAGAAGAATATGATGGAAGGGAGATCCCTTCGGAACCTGTTGGCAGTGGGTGCTGGCCTCTCTTCCTTTGAGGTGCCCGAACCTGGAGGCCTCTGTGAATGCTTGGGAAAAATTAATACATATCTAGAGTACATATCAACCTAGTAAAAATGTGCCTCTACCCCTTGAGGTAATGGAGTATTTCGCAAAGGTGCTGGAGGTGGAGGCTTGGAGAGAGAGGAATAGAATTACTATCAGACCTATTCATAGACTGTAAACTGAAATCCCTCGAAGATTTGAGATCTGTAGAAGACAAGAAAAAAATCCTCCTGCGCTCTTTTTTTGGGGCTTTTTGCAATCCAAAATAGGAACTTCCAGATCACCGAAATATACAATTAAGTATATTTTTATTCATACAATAAAACTATGTCAGTCTTGCAACGCGTTTCGACGCTATTCAGAGCGCCTTTTTTAAGCATAACATCACACAATACTAGTTGCTTTATATAGAGTCACTTACTTTTCCTCCATGTGCGGAGTCCGGGGCTCGCGGCATGGGACGCCGGTCTCGTCGCTGCTGACGTAACCATTCAAGCGACGGCAATTTTGATATGACGGTTCTAGTGAATGAAGTTACGCTATTGGCGTAGCTACGTTAAAAACTTACGTAGTTTGCGTAACTCCGTCCCTATGCGCTGGGCTCCGGACTCCGACTGAAGAGCATACATTTATAGTTCCGCTGTCTGCGGTTTTACCTTCAATACAATAAGGATAAGATTACATCATAGCAATACTCTTAATTATATATAAAACATATTTTTTTTAAAAACATTAATCTAAAATAACATCAATAAATATATATAAATATTTTATCTCTATTTTTTAAAAAGCTAATCACAAAGAAGGGGAGTATAGTTTTTCTTATGGGTCTACATTTGATCGTCTTACGAGGGTACTTATGAATTAATGTTGAAAACAATCCTAAAATGGTATCAAATAACATATATATATTACCCCTTGAGGTAATGGAGTATTTCGCAAAGGTGCTGGAGGTGGAGGCTTGGAGAGAGAGGAATAGAATTACTATCAGACCTATTCATAGACTGTAAACTGAAATCCCTCGAAGATTTGAGAGAAGTGTATGGGCTATCTACAAGGGATTTTTTGAAATACTCCCAAATTAAAACTATCTTAAAGCAACTTGTCACACATGAAATCTCCTTAGCAGTATTTCTTGACACGTTTCTGTTCAACTCCCCTCCATTCAATCTTATCCTAAAATGTATATATAATATTTTCTATTCAGGGAGTAAATTAGTCAATGTGGAGTTTAAAAAGGCAAATATACTAAATTGGGAGAAGGAATTGAATAGATCATACACTTCCTCAAGGTGGTTCAATGCATTCATATGGGCTAACAAGTCTACACTTTGTGCTAGCCTACTCAAAGTCCATTATAAAGTGATTACAAGGTGGCATAACTTCCCTGATAGATTGGCTACTCTATTCTCAGCACCTGTTGGAGACTCTGTGGACACAGGAGCGCTCGCCTTCATGTGTTCTGGAGCTGCGGGTGCTTACGGCTCTTATGGAACTCGGTGTTTCAATTAATAAAAAACATTACTAATATAGGTAAAAGCCCCAACCCACACATAGCTATTCTTTTATTGGACTTAGAAGATATCCTGACTAAATATAGGAAACCGGTAGCCCATATCCTCTCAGTAAAGCTTTCTATAGCAGGAAAGTGGAAATGTACAGACCCTCTAACCCTACAGTCAATTATCAATATGATCTCGGACCATTGTATGTTTGAGAAGTTATTTGCACTGAGAAACAACTCATTACCCGCATTTATAGAAATGTGGCGACCTTGGATGAATTATTATTCTTTGACAGGAAACGATGAAACTACTATTCATGGTCTGTAATTACTAAAGAAATGTGCTTCTAAATCTATATAGGTTTAGCTAGAGATTAAACTTCATTATGCATGATGAATGGAAAAGTGAGGTTATATTACCCCCTCTAGTTTTCCCCTCTGCCCGATTCCCTTCCGCTACTGTTTTTCTTTGTTAAATATTTGAAAACTGAAAAGGAGACGTGCAGAAATAATGTGAAAGAAATGTTACATTTTATGTTCTAACTACTCGGAACATCTCTTTTCAATAAAATAAAAAGTAACATGATCTTTGCACTGTTATAGTCACAGCACACACATTTATGACGAACATCCCTGGCCGTCTAGCCGCTAAACAACACCGGTTGTCTCGTACTAGCTAGTGCCTCGAACACAAAGTCCATCACATTGGTTACCCAAGCAGGGTGTCATCCTGGGGGACCATCAATCCCTGTCAGGATCATGGCTTCCAGCTCCGCTCAGCAGCCCCAGTGTATCTGGAGGCTTTAACTCAAGTGAACGGTGCAGCACCTTTGTTCAAGCGATCAACGGGCATCACTGAAGTGGGACCCCCACTGACCAAAACCTTTGAAGTGTCACGCGTAAAAAGTGCAGTTACTCTTTATGACTGTAAAGTTTTCATTTTTTAGAAAAACTGTAGTAAGTTGTTGAACCCCCTCCCCCCCTGATCTAGGCGAGTCCAGAAACCACACTATAAAACTCCTTTAATATGTACCTCTTAGTCCTTGAGAGAAATGAGGTAAATGTTAAAACCAATTTGCTGCGCCAGTAATGATTTAGGTGTACATAGTAACAGAGGTGAATCTTGCACTCCATTATTTTGTGGTTAATAACTGCAATTACTGTAGCTCCCTTTTGTAGAGATTTGTTTTCACTTTGACATTAGGGAGTTTTTAGCATTGATCAGTGTCTATAGTGTAATTAAACCTGCAGTCATTAAATATTTCATACAATAGAATGTGAAAAATAAGTAAATATGTTTTATGTGAACACATTGTTACAGTTGAAGTCTTAAGTTTACATACATTTAGGCCAGGCTCACACGAATGTGTTTGAATTATGTTTTACGCGCACGATTTACAAGTGTATCATATGCGGTACATCACGGCAATTCAAGTGCATTGATTTTCGCTGTTCCACGCACACGTGTATATTCATTGTGTATATTAGGCACGTAAAAAAAGATCGCAGCATGTTCTATTTTTGGGGGGAATTATACACGTAAAAGCTCTATTGTTCACTGTGGATGTGTACAAATCGCAGTACAATTACTAGCATACTTGTGTGTTTTACACGTGTTGCTAGGAAATATGCAAAGGAAGTTAAAAAAAGAAATCCCAGGAAGTTGTTGGCAGAGAGCAGGACAGTGTGTAGAAGGCGACTACTATGCCCATCCAAGCTGTGCCACTGTAGTGACCCAGAGTTAGGGACCCTCTAGTTTTGTGTTTGTGTCTACATGGTCATTGGTTTTTGTGTCAGTTGAGGTAACCTTTTGGGGTCAATGTCTTGTGTTAGTATCAGTTGCTGTAGAAATTCCTTGTAAGTTTTATTCTCCCATAATAAGAAATAGCAGCAATGTTTTGACCTGCAATTAGGTCTTTGTCAAGGTCGAAACGTCACTGCTATTTCTTATTATGGGAGAGTAAATTTTACAAGGAATTTCTGCACTAACTGATGCTGCAACTTTATTATTGTTTGGCTTGAATTGTGGGGCATGGTCCGTGTCCTAGTGGCTGCTGCATCTTGAATGTGTCCTGCCCTGGTGGGAATTTCTTCGTGCTGCTGGTGACATTCTCGTTATTTGTCTTGTGTTAGAGTCACCTATCTTGGTGGTGTCCGCGTTACTGTCTCCTTAACCTGCTCTGTGTGATGTGATTGGTAGAGCAGTTGTGGGGGAGTTGATTGGTAAGAAAAAGGAGAGATGTAGTCAGAGAAGAATGAGATTGAAGATATGCACAAATGGAATAGAAGAACCAGGGAGCAGTGCAATCGGACAGTTGTACGGCTGGTGAGGTGGCAGCTGGTCAGCCTTTGTCTTGCTGCAAACATCCTTGAACATCTAGTAGTGGACTGGTAATTTCTCTAGGTCCTGTTGATCGTCCTGGAGGTGTTGTACTGGTTTAGGGGCGGATGGTGCCATCTGGCAGTTTTCCTTACAGTAGTCTGAAGGGAAGGCAATGGTTCTGGTTTCCAAGTTGATAGAGGGATTATGGGTAGAAAACCAGAAGATCACGAGAATCACTGGGAACTTGGGGGATGAGATGAACTGGAAGTTGATTGTCTTGTGGTGGTCAGGGTTCATGTGGAGCTCCAGTTCAATTGTTTCCTGTGTGACAGGGTGACCCATCCACAGTTTCCAAATCAATCGGTATGGACCTGAATCGGGTTGCAATGTCCTTGTTACGAACGAATGTTAATTCCATGAAGTCCCCCCCCCCCACACACACACACACACACTTCTGAATCCAACATTGCTGAGCACTGAGTCTTCTGATTGCCTGTTATAATCTCAATTGGGAGGACAAAATGGTAGAGTGGGGGAAGGGTTTTCACACCGTCCTGAATTACTGGTACAAAGGTGTGTTAGATGGCATCCCCTTGTTTCATGACAGCTGGATTGGCTATTTTCTTTGCGTAGACCAAGGCGAGAGTCCTTTGGTTCTTGCTTGGACAGTTTTGAGCATAATGTCCCGAGCCCCCACAATAGAGGCACAGATCTTCAGCCCGGCGCCTTTGTTTTTCCATTATAGAGAGAGGTCTACGGATGACATCCACCTGCATGGGCTCAGGGGAGGCTTCAGTGCTTGGGTGAGGCAAGACATGGATTGACTGAAAGCGTACGGGGTGCTGGTGCCAGAACCCCACAATCTCTTCCTTTGTCGCTCGAAAAGTCTCTGGTCAATTCGGACACATAACTGGATGAAGTCTTCCAAATTATCAGGAGTCTCCACTCTGGCAAGCTCATCCTTTACCCACTCAGATAATCCCCGGTGAAATTGGCTTTGTTGTGCAGCAGGATTCCATGTGGTATCCTTTGCCCACTGACTAAATTCTGACGTATAGTCTGCAATGGAGTGTCGCCCTTCTCGTAGGTTATGTAAGGCGTATCCCTTAAGCTGTGGCACAGTGGTTCGGCTCATTGACAATTTGACCCATAACGGTCGTGAAGGCGTTGAGGCTGTTGAGGAGATTGATGTTAGTCTGTATGTATGGTGAGGCCCAGGCAAGCACCTCGTCAGTGAGGAGGTTAATAATAAAGAATACCTTTTTTCGGTCACTGGTAAACGGGACAGGCTGCATTTGGAAATAAATCCGGCATTGATGTAAGAAACCCTGATATTGGCGACGGTCACCTGCAAATCTAGCTGGCAGCGGCATGCTGACATCTGGCGCAGAGTTGCGCAACTCCAAGAGCTGCCTCTGTAGCCCCTCTATCTCCCACTGCATGCCAACAACCTTTTATCTTGGTAGGAGGCACATAAGTTCTGTGACTTGTTTCCTAAGTGTGGTCACTATGGACTCCATTTTTAGGGCGTGATTATTTTGTACGGTCTTACCGGCGCTGGATTGGAGCCCAGGTGTAGTAGCGGAGGATGAGGCAGGAAGTGTAGTCAAGTGAAAGCCTGGTTGTCAGCAGGTGGTCACGGTTGTAGTAGCAGAGGAGCAGGCAGCAGGGGAACTTGATTACAGGCTGGGAGGTCAATAATGACGCACTGAAGGAGTGGCAGGGCTAGGCTTATATAGGAAGTGCAATCAGGAACAGGGGCAAGGTCAGGAGAGAGCTGCCGACTAAAATGCAAGAGGTCGTGGGTTCGAGCCCTAACACATTGTATGGCTGCTGCACTCACAGTACTTTTTATGTGTTTTATTTTGTCTCTAGGTTTTGTTGAGCTGTTGAACTATGAAATGGGAGTATAAAAGTTTTTTGTTTTTTTTTACATTGTAATACTTAAACTTTTAAGGCTTTACAAATTACGGAAAGGTTTCTGGACACTTTCATTTTGTTATATTTCCTTTGCCAGAACAAATACCGCACTATCCTGTAGTATAATGGAAGAAAACTCAGTGGTATTAGAACCTGTAGATTTTTTTAAGAAAACACAAAATTTTTACACAGATTTTAGTTTAGATTTTCTGCAATTGAAATGAAGCAGACCGGTTGTAAGCCATAATGCTACTGCACACCGAGCCTACATACAGTATGTAAACCACAAAATAAGAAGAAACCCAACAAACAAAATCAGATATATTTTTGATTATGTTTCAGTGAGCTCCAGCTGCCACGGCATGGATTGGAGATAATGGCCCTGCTGTTAACTCTTTATATGCTGTGAGCAACGTTAATCACGGCATGTGAGCCTCTTAAGGTAATCTGTCAGCTGGAACATGCTGTCCAATCTGCCAGCTGAGGTTATAGAGCTGGAGGAGCAGATATATAGTGTTATGGGGAAGATTCAGTAGAACTTGTAGTTTATTCATTTACATCTCTGCTCATCCTGAGCTGAACAGTCCAGTGGGTGGAACTACCAGTGATTGACAGCTGCTCCTGCATGTATAGGCCAGTGGGCAGAGCTACCAGTGATTGACAGCTGCTCCTGTATGTATAGGCCAGTGGGCGGAGCTACCAGTGATTGACAGCTGCTCCTGTATGTACAGGCCAGTGGGCGGAGCTACCAGTGATTGACAGCTATCTGTGTATGAGTGTACATACAGGGAATGGATGTCTTTGCTCTGCATTCAGAAGTAAAGGCCAGAGGGGAACAGGAGTTATGGTGTGGGGGAAGGGAGCATAGCTTTTGCTATATTTGTACAATATAATAGGCAACTTTTTGTAAAAAGTATAGTCCACGGATAACCCTTTAAGTCTGGTGTGATGTTGTGTTAATCTCTACTGTATTGTTCTAGAAATCCAGTAGTAGTGTATGAAAACTAATTCTGTTTTCACTCCAAAATGAAACGCGATTCAATCTTAACATACAAAACTGTTGCTAAATAATTGAAAAGAATAGACATCGCGTGACCTTCAAGGGGAGGAGTTATCAGAAAATGGCATTTTGTGTAAATCAAGTTTTTGTTAAACAGAATACATTTTTTTATTTCTTTTTTCAAATTTTCGATGTCATGATCAATATACTAGAAAATCCTTCATCTCACACGCTGACCACAGGGAACGATATAATTCCAATAATTGTTGAATGGTGCAATAATAAACGGTAATCGCTCAGTGTAAACATGGACAATGATTGATCGATCAACTATAATATGTTCACTTATCATTTGTTCTTTTTATGCAGGCAGAAATATCAGCGTTTGTTGTTTGCCAGTCGCTATGTGTAAAAGGCGATTGTGCAGTCATTCACAAAGCATTCCCAGGCGTTTCCAGATTCCTCTGACCAATGATGGATTAAACGAACTTAATGAAAAAAATACAAAAAATTGTAAATTATGATCTGCACGTGTAAATGGATGCCATTAGAAAGTAAACAAGCCATTCACGCAACCGAACTGCTCCATGTGAAAGAACCCTGAGCCTAATACTAGCTATTCTTCCTGATCTGTAGAGGAAGGTTTACAGCCGTCATCTCACTGACATCACAGGCAGGATTACACTGAGAGGTGACACCTATAGGTAGATAACACAGGAGCCACCATTCACAATAGGTGATGTCACAGCTCACCTCCTCCCCTCCCTGCACACTGACCACAGAGTCTAATACTAGTCTGTCCTTCCCTATCTGTAGAGGAAGCCTTACAGCCGGCATCTCACTGACATCACAGGCAGGATTATACTGAGAAGTGACACCTATAGGTAGATAACACATTGTCCACCATTCACAATGTCACAGCTCCCCTCCTCCCCTCCCTGCATACTGATCACAGATCCTAATACTAGTCTAACACTTCATGTTCTGTAGACAAGACTTCTCAGCCATCATCTCACTGACATCACAGGCTAGATTACACTGAAAGGTAACACCTATATGTAGATAACACAGGGTCCACCATTCACAATAGATGATATCACAGCTCCCCTCCTCTTCTCGTGGTGGATATCCTCTTCGCATCAAGCAATTTGCCTGGTGCTGCTGGTCTACAACGCCTTTTCAATTTTCCCAGGGTTGCATTGTGCACAGATGGCACAGGATTTGCAGTACTTGTCCACCAACGCTGATATTGCAGGTGCCAGGTAATACTTCTGGATTAATGAGTTCATAAGCATCTTGGACTAGTGCGTTTGGCCGTGTGCCCACTGTACCACTGCTGTATAAAGACGTCTGGGTAGGCACAGGGGGTTCGCCACCGTGAGTAGTCCTTGTTTGTTTTCCTTTGCTCCTTTCCTTGCCCATTCTTCCTTTTCTTCTTGGCTTGCTCTCTATTGTGCTTCTACGAGGTTGTCTGGTTGTGTTCTCTCATCCACTTTGACCACCAGGGATGGATTTCCCGCTTCCATTTGGTCTGTGCAAACTGGGTCAGTACAAGCTAGTTGTGCTTCCACCTGAATTCTAATTTTTCCAAACTCCCCCCTTGCAGTTCTTTTTGCTGCTTAGTCTGCTGTGTGATTGCCAACAGTTTCCTCAGTGTCCTTCTTACCATGGGCTTTTACCTTCAGGACGGCCACCTTCCATGGCAGTTGGAGGGCATCTAGCAGGTGCTTGATGGCTTGGTGATGCTTGACCGGGGTGCCTGCCACTGTAAGGAATCCTCTAACTTTCCAGATCAACCCGAAGTCGTGTGCCACTCCATAAGCGTACCGTGAATCCGTGTAGATGATGGCGGTGTAGTCCTGGGCAACTTCACATGCCTGTGTGGGGGCCTGTAGCTCGGCTTCTTGCTCTGACATGGTGGGAGGGAGTTGGTGTGCTTTGATGATCTTCGTGACGGTGGTAACCACGTACCCTGTATGGTATTGACCTGTCTCATCAGCAAATCTGGAGCCGTCCACAAACAGTGTGTAGTCCACGTGGTCTAGTGGTTTGTCATAGACTGATGGTAAATGAGAGATCTCTTGTTGCATTAAGCTGACACAGTCATGGGAAGGACGTGGGACATTGTAGTAAGAGGCGAATCCATTTGGTTCCTGTTGCTATTCGTCCTCTTCATCCTCTACATCATCACATTCCCTCCTGAAAATTGGAAGGAGGTTGGAAGGGTTGAGGATAGTACAGCGTTGCAACGTGACGTTTTCTGGGATCAGTAAAGAGCATTGTAGTCGTAGATGTCTTGCCACTGACGTGTTTTGGCTGTGCTTGGTTCAGAACGGCAGCAATGTCATGTGGAGCTAGGACAGATAGGGGGTGTCCCAAGATGAGGTCTGACGTCCTGTCCAGCAGAACATGGGCTGCAAAAACCGCATGTAAGCAGGGAGGCCCGGCCCTGGCTACCGGATCAAGTCTGGCCGAGAAATAGCCAATAGGCCGTGGCTTACCAGAGTGTTTCTGTGTAAGAACACCTGCAGCGTGTCCCTGAGTCTCGGAAACAAACAGAGCAAATGGCTTGTCATAGTCTGGCAACCCCAGTGCGGGGGCTCTGGAGATCAGGGTCTGGAGAGTGTGGAAATTCCGTGTAGAGTCTTCTGAGAGCGTAGAAGCAGATGGAGGTTTCTTAGCTTTCTCTGTATCTTCAGAAATTTTCTTAACATCCTCATAGAGGGGTTGCAATAGCAAAGATGCCTCCGGAATTCAGGCTCTGCAATATGAGTTCAACCTGAGGAAAGCCTGGAAAGCCTTTTTTGTCTGAGGGATTGGAACTCGTTGAATGGCGGCAATTCTGTCCTCTGTCAGGTGCCGAACCCCTTGAGAAATGCAGTGACCAAGGAAGATGACGGTGGTACAGCACCACTGCAGCTTGGATTCAGAGACTTTACAACCTTGGTTCGCCAGGTAACACAGAAGACTTTCAGAGGAGGATGCGGCAGTGTCCACGTCGTCTGCACAGAGCAGCAAGTCATCAACGTACTGGAGGAGGACGACTGCATGATGTTGTTCCATCCATGGACCCAGGATGAGAGACATAGCCTTGGCAAATTGACTAGGCGAGTTATGTGCACCTTGGGGCATGACAGTCCACGTAAGTTGGCCTCCGTTATGTGTGAAGGCGAAAAAGAACTGGCAGGAGAGATAGAGCGGGATGCTGAAAAATGCGTTTGTGAGGTCTACTACTGTGAAGTACTTGGCGGAGGGTGGAATTCCAGACAATAGAGTGTGTGGATTGGGGACCACCGGTGTGACCATTATGGTGGTTCACCGCTCTAAGATCTTGGTTCACCGCTCTAAGATCTTGAACCATGCGGTATTTGTCCGGTTCACCTTTCGGTGTCTTCTTCACCGGGAATAGGGGAGTGTTGCATGGTGACTCACATGGGACGAGGGCCCCACTCTGGACCAATGTCTTGACTTGGTCATCAATGGCTCGGGAAACAGAGTGTTTCAGTGGGTACTGTGGTCTTCCTGGGAATGGCATACTAGGCTTTATCTTCACCGCCACAGGAGGGACCCGTAAGCAGCCGATGTCTTCAGGACCCTTTGACTACAGAACCGCAGGAATTCTTGCTTTGACGTCCTCTGGGATTGTCCGCTGCACATCCTGAGAGAAAGGGTTCAGAAGCAAGTACAATCTGATCATCTTATGATAACGGGGAGGTGACTGAAATGCCACCTTCTTCTTTGTAGGTAATTGTTGCTTGGAGTCTTGAGAGGAGATCAGCTCCCAACAGATTGAGTGGTGATGTCTTGTGGACCACAAACCTCGCCAGGATATTCTGTATGCCGATAGGGAGTAGTTTGCTGAGTGGGTTTAATGAAGGTTTTCCACCCACTCCCACTGTCCATATGGTCCTGTCGTCCAGCAGGTGTTTGAAGGGAAAATCATCTGCGCGTATGATGCTCCTGGCTGCACCAGTGTCCAGTAGGAAGGTGGTTGGTTTCCCTGTGATGGAAAGAGTCACTTGGGCTTGGGGCCCGGTGGTATCAACTGCAGGGCCCTGCTGGGAAGAGACCATAGTGGACACAGGCTTGCCAACATCCTAGTCGGATGGGCCATGACCGGAATTCGGAGGAGGTGGCAGTGGAAGGCGGGTTTGTGGAGGAGGGTGAGGAGCCGAGGAGTCTGATGCTTCGGCCTGACGAGGATATTCTTGTTTTCTGGGGGCTTGACATTCCCTCCTGAAGTGACCTTGCGGGTCGCAGTTGTAGCATCGGCGTCCCTTGGTTGTTCTCGGGAAGGTTGGCTACTCCCCATGTTGGGGTGGAATTCCCAGGGCTGCCAGCACTAGGGTGGGGCCCCTACTTTCCACCCCCTTTGCAATTGGTAGCAGGGCCTCAATGTTCAGTGTCTTGTATTCTGGTCGTGAGACTATGAGTCCTTTCTTGATTGGGTCTCGTAGTCCAGAAACAAATGCGGTGGACAGCATCTGTTGGTGGGTCCTCGTCTGGCAGGTGAAACCGAGATCACTGAAGAGTTGGGTTAGACGAGCATAGTATTTGTCCACTGTCTCTCCTTTCTCCCGGGTCACGTCCTGAAGTGTAGTGGCCTGGTCTGCCAGCCTGTCTTGGGCCCAAAGCATAATCTGCCGGCAGAACTCCTGTCCTGAAGCGTACGTTGTTATGGGGGTAGCATTAGGGTCCCGTGGATTAAGGGCCTTTTCAATCACCGGCCAGTACGTGTCGCCTGCCTTTACTTCAGTTAAGGCTTGCAAGTCCTTCCATGTAGCTGAGTAGTTACGTTGTGTTCGGACCAAGTTCTGATAGAAAGGCATAGGGTGTTTCTCTGGGTCGGGTTGTCCGGCTTGCAGGGCTGTGGCCTGGCTTGGGGTGAAGGAGACATACAACAGAGGTGTGTCAGCTAGTAAAGAAGGCATCCTGTGAAGGCATACCTCTGAGCTCTAGCCTGTGACTGCTACAAGTGAATGATACCTGTAATACTTGTTGTTCAAGTTTATTTCAAGTAAAAGTTATACTGGGCCTTAACTGTTCACAAGGACCCGAGGTACTACACACAAGTCTCTGTGATTATTACTCTGCCGTATAGAATAAGGGTATGTGGGAACGGTGGCGTCACCAGTGATATCTACTACAACCCCCCTCATCCCCTTTATTGGCACTCCCAGCTAAAGGAGTGTCGAAGCCTGGGTTGCAATCTACACTGGCCTTGGCAGCATGTCATCCTTTTGGGACCAGAGCCTGGAGAGTGCCACCATGACACGTCAGCACTTATCCCTCCCAGCTCTTCACATTAGCCAGGTGCCCAGGGTCACCCCTCTGGGGTGTTACACTTTTATCCCCAGATATTCCAGGACTTCTGTTAGGATGGCGCCACCTGCTGTTTCTATTCTATGTCCCACTCAGCAATCCTTCCACTTGCTCCTCTCTCTCCTCCGCTAGGTATGTGGGGGGCTCCCTGGTTGGTGAGCGTTGGCCCCTGAAGTTGCTGTGTCTTCTCTGATGTCAGAACAAGTAGAGTGAGGCGGAGAAGGTGTGACCAACTTACAACATGTACTCTCCAATAGGAACTGCAGGTGGCGCTATTCTAACATTAGACCCGGACTATCTGCAGATAGAAGCATTTATTAAGCGTAAATACAAACATATTTATAATTATTTGGCGGATTTAACTATAAACTATATTTTTAAGAAAGTTAGATTTTTCTTTTCAATCTCAGTATTGACCTATTTTCTGGAGTTCCCCCATTGTCACTGGCATGTAACAGCATTATCTCTCCAGCCCGAGGACTGTTTAGAGGCAGACTATTGATTGCCACTTGGATGACTAAATAAAATTGTGCTGATATGTGAATATGTAAAAGAAAGACGCTGAAAAACATAGAGCTTTTTAGTCTATGCATTTCTTCATATCAGTTGTCTATCTAGGCATCACAATTTGGCCCTTCTCCCAGTCATTCAGAGCCTTACACTTACACAGTTTTCCCGCTTCTGACACATCATTTTTACGAACTGACTTTTTACTTGCTGCCTGATAGATCCCTCCCCTTAACGTCCGCCAGCGCAACGAGACAATTTCACCTGTCGGTGGTTTTAATGTTATGGTAAATGTCCCCTTAGTTTTTCAGCTTTACCCAAAACTCTTGTCCTCGCATTAACCTTGAGGTTCAGATGTTGCTTAGGAAAAACATGCAAGAATTGTATGAATTCATTTCTTGTAATTTTTAGCCAGGAAAAGCTCAGTGATGAGGAACTTTCAGAAACCAATTTCACAGGTGATTAACAAAATGATTATCTTCCTCATGAAATTCTGTGAAGAAAAGATGACTATTTCAAATGCAGTCCGTAGAAAAACATATTTATTTAAGTAGTGTTTGTTTGAATTACCAGATAATTGATTGGCAAGTTGTAATATTGTCTTTAAAATAAAAGTTTTGAACCTCTTCTTCGCTGCGTACACTACGAACCTACTAATAGTCTTTCTTAAAATAGTTCCATAATCTTAGATTCATTAGAAAAGTCACTAGGTCTTTGTGCACAAAATTCCTTCCTTGAGCCCCTTCGTGTGTAAATCTAACGGCGTCACAACACACAATCATCGCTTTACATTCCCACAACAGAACAATCGCTAAGTAACACCCATAGAAGCATCAACCCCACGCCACGTCGTTGCCTACTACTACTTTTAGCCACCGTCTCCACTTTCTGCCATCCAAACTTGAAAAAAACTGTTATTGTTCATAATTTTCTACTATTTCTAAATAGCGCCTTGGTCCTACCGTGTCCACTTTTAAACTTTGTTGTTATCATTGCACTGCAGGGTATATCAACAAAGCCTGGTGGCAAGTGTGTGGCTACCAAGTGAAACTCTTTTGCTGGATCTGACCATTATTGTGTCAGGGCCTGGCCCATCAGAACATCCTGTGCAGTTCTGTACTTACATGCTGCCCAGGGTCCGACTACGCCCCCACACATCATGTGGCTGTGAGGAAGTGAAGCACCCCAAAGGGGTACACTGGACACTTGACAAATGTGGGGAGATTGGAGGGTTAAGCGATGGCTTGTCATGGCGGCACTTACCAGGATCTCTGAAAGGCATGGTATAAGTTGTACCAGGGAAGCCTAAAGGGAATAGAATCCCTGATGGGATCCTCTTATAGGCATAAGAGAAGTAGTAGAAACGGGGGGAAATAAGCAGGGTGAGGAAGTACTGACACTTAAAAGAAGGAACTGACATGCAAATGTTTTTGTCTTTATGTGTGCCTGTTTATGCATGAGTGAGTGATTGAGAGGAGCTGACCTGATCTACGGAACCTGACCTCCGGGGTGCAAACATAAATCTCTGTGTCCCGTGTTAATAGAAACTCGATCAGTGATGCTGTAAGGAGTCCCTAACAAGGCTACGATTCTGGACATGGCCCCTGCGGTTCTGTTTGTATATTTCAACGGCCAGGGGATTGTTTTATGTGTGAAAGAATAAAAATAATAAGCCTCTTGGTGTACATAAGCCGCCAGCCATTGGCAATACTGCTGGTAGAGAGGATAAGGTATGGAAGACTGCAAGTGAAATAGTGAAACAAAGAGAAGGCAGGGATGCAGTAAGTAAAGGATATGAAGGGACAGAAGTATTAGACACCCGGCATTGGGATAGATTTGCAGAAAGTCATGCTGGATGGGTTAAAGATAATGGATTACAGGAAATGTTGAATAGTTGGAAAAAGGCAAGTAGAGATATAGAAAAAGGTTTAACAGTGATAATAGTTGCTAACTGAAGTGATGAATATAAGTATGTGGGTGGAAATGGGCATAAATTGTATTGTGTTTGTCATTGGATAACCTATACTGGACAAAGCATGTAAAAACCGCGGTACATAAGAGTTTTTCTTATATATGTGCTTTGTTCACTGTTGGCAGTCCTATGTACAGTAAATACAATCCCAGTTTCTACCTCACATGATAAACTTATCAGTCTGTATATGAATAAATAAAACACTAGTGTGAATTTGCAGTTTTGTTAGGTGGGGCAAATACATTACACTCAAGGTTAATAGACACAGGAGCCCAGGGTATTTGCACATAAAAGAAGATGGTTATAGGCAGTGGAACAAGTTTCTTTGTTCTATGTAAGATAAGTTAAATTCCAAAGGCTGGGTACTGTGGTGTAGAAGCCTACTTGTCTGTGCAAAGAAATGTGAATTGAGAATTGGTTATATTTGGCTGCACAAGAGAATTAGAATGTCATATATTTGTCGGTAATGATCATAAATGTGGATCTGGTTTTTTTGCAAATTTTTGTATGTGTGCGAAGGGCCCGTATGTGAGCCATGTTGTATTATATGAAATATATACTGTTCGATGGCTGAAAATGAAATGAGAAAAGAATTCAAAGGACAGGTATATTATGCTCCCCCATTGCCGGGTCCGTTCCCTCTTCCACCTCCACCCCCTCCTTCATCTCAATTCCAACCGTCTCCTCCCCCACCTTATGCCAAGCCATCCACTCCAAGGTCAAACATTAGACCGGAGGGATGGACCTGCTGGCGTTGTGGACAACAAAACCCTGGATTGGAGAGAGACCTGCACTGCTTGCGGAGCTCCTCAGCACAAACCGGCTATGCCTATGCTCACTAGATCCAAGGCTGGTGAGTGGAAGCATGAGGAAGAGGACAAGGGGAAGATGCAGGGAGCGGAGGGTGGAACTGGAGCAGATGTAAAACAGGGGGAAGGCAGAATGAGCCAATATGATGCAACATCACAAAGAGTCCAATATAGACCATGGATGCCACAGGAGCATATGTCGCTCATACAGCAGTTACCAGACCCCATGAACAGACCTGTGCCTTTCTTTAGACAGATAGCACAAATACAAGACACATACTCTGCAACATCAGCTGATCTGGGTCTTCTGATTATGTTGAAAACAGGGGAGGCAGTGGGAACGATAATCTTAAATTATGTGAAAGACTATTGTGGCACAGATTGGGATAAAATTAAACAGAGAATTAAGAAGTGGTAAGATATTTTTAATTGGTCTAGAATGTTGGGCAAAAGAAAAATTGAGAGAATCCTCCTAGTCTCTTTCTAATATCGCACAAAGAGAAGGATGAAAGTGTAGAGCAATTCTATGCCTGCCTTCAACAATGTTGGTCAGATCTGGGGTATAGGGGCATACAAGAATTGTGTGACCATGTGCTTAGTATGATCTTTGTAGAAGGTTTATGGGAACCCCTAAAGTCTAAACTCATAGATGATCAGCCAGAGTTGAGACAGTCTGAATCTCCGGCCCTTTTACAGACAGCAAAGGGCATTGAGTTAAACTTAAAGAAGTAAAAAAAAGGATGCTTGGACAGTCCTGCCACAAGGTGCGCAGAATTCTCCAAACATGTACACCCAGGCACTCCAGTCTGTCTTGCAGGCCTGGACTCTGCCTGATGGGACTGTGCTGTTGCAATATGTTGATGACCTTCTGCTTTGTGCTGAAGATCGGAAAACATGTCAATCTGCATCCATTTCTCTTCTAAAATGTTTAGCAGAAAATGGCTGCAAGGCTTCAAAGGAAAAATTACAGCTTTGTAAACAAAAGGTTGTGTTTCTAGGCCATTGCCTAGCTTAAGGAACCAAACATCCCACAGAACGCAAAGCTGCATTTCAAGCCATTTCTGTACCTTCTTCTGCTGCCAAACCCCGCACCTTTTTGGGACTTGTCTCATACTGCCATCCTTGGATCTGTTGCACTGAAATGTCCGGTCATGCAACAGCAGTATTGATGCAAAAACATGGAGGACGTCCACGGCCACTTGGGTATTACTCCATGAGAATGGATTCGGTGGCCCTGTGTCTGTGCGGGGGCAGCAGTACAAGCAATGTTTGACAAGTCTTCTGAGTTGGTCCTGGACTACCCCCTAGTGGTTCTTACCCCTCATGACATCCAGAGTATACTCACTGAAGTACAACCTAAACATCTGTCTCTAGCTTGTCAAATAAGGTTGCAATGTGCCTTGTTCATGACCGCTAACATCTCTTTCTAACGGTGCACTACTTTGAACCCGGCTACTTTTCTTCCAATCGAGTATCCCGATTCAAATGGGGGAGTTGGGGATCTGGATACTGCAGATCAGTTATTTTTAAATTCTTTACAGCATGATTCTAATTTACTTGATACAGAACACCAACATGATTGTCTAGAATTTATGCAGCAAGAAACTGCAGGTTTTGAATCAGTTACTGAAACGCCTATTGAAAATGCACATTTTGAGCTTTTTGTAGATGGTTCACGGTACCAAGGTGAGGATGGCAGATTCCATATCGAGTATGCAGTAGTCACACAACATGATGTCCTAAAAGCAGAAGCTCTGTCTCCGCATGTCTCAGCACAGAAAGCGGAGCTGAGGGCCCTCACTGAGATGTGTAGAATGGCAGAAGGTAAGACGGCAAATGTTTACACTGATTCCAGGTATGCATTTGGCATAGCTCATGATTACAGCCCAATATGGAAGGCCAGACAATTTTTAACTTCTGTAGGACAACCCATTAAGAATGGTGTAGCAGTACAGAACCTCATGAAAGCCCTACCAGACAAAGTAGCAATCCTAAAGGTGAAAGCTCATACCAAAGCCGACACTGCAGAAGTAAAAGGCAACGCCCTAGCAGACTTCACAGCAGAGGCAGCGGCCCTCAAGCTGTGGAAGAAAGAAGAAAAGAAGATACTGAACGCACAAGTCAGAGACTATGTTTTAGGCATTGATAAACCTTTGTACATTGATGTACTAAAGATATTACAGTCACAAGCCAAGCCAGCAAAGAAGAAAAGGATAAATGGATTAAAATGGGAGCAGCAGAACAGGATGGCGTATGGTGAATGGTCAGCAGAACTTGCCTACCACGATCCCTGTACCCCGTGATGGCCCAGCTGATCCATGGAAAGACTCACCTATCAAAGGCAGCTATGCTACTGACACTTGAGAGAGAATGGGTGGCCCCTGGGTTCTCTGTAGCTGCTACATCATTTGTCCAATCTTGCATGATTTGTGCCATAAGCAATCCAGGACAGAAGGTAAAGATCCCACAAAAACACTTGCCTAGGCTACTCTATCCATTTCAGAGATTGCAAATTGACTACATTCAGCTCCCACATGTTGGGAAGTATGAATATGTGCTTGTTGTTGATATCTTTTCAAGTTGGGTTGAGGCCTACCCTGTTACCAAGGCAACTGCACAAGTAACCGCAAACTCATGAATGAGGTAATTTGCAGGTACAGGGTACCAGAAGTGATTTAGTCAGATAGTCACAGGTGAAATCATGCAACATATCATGTCTGTTCTGGGTGTATCTCAGGCTTTTTATACACATTATCATCCGCAGAGTAGCGGAAAAGTAGTAAGGATGAACGGTACCCTAAAATTAAAAATACAGAAAGCAATGCAGGAAATGGGCAAACCATGGACTGAGTTCCTTCCATTAGCCCTTTTCTCAGTGAGATATGTACCTAGCAGAAAGACGGTTATCACCATATGAAATTTTGTTTGGGTGTGCACCAAGACTGGGCCTGTATTTTCCACAGCAGTTGCAGGCCCAGTATGGTGCGCTAACTGACTATGTTATGTCTCTTAGTGCTCGTCTCAAGGTAATGCACAACCAGGTGTTTTCTTCAATTCCAGATCTTAACTCCCTTGAGGGAACGCATTACCTACAGCCCGGAGAGTTGGTGGTCGTAAAAAAAACACATAAGGAGGGCTTTGGAGCCCAGGTTTGATAGTCCGTATCAGGTGCTATTGACCACAAGCACTTCTGTCTAATTGGAAGGCAAAACTAAGTGGGTACACGCCTCTAATTGTAAGAAAGTGCAAAACTCAGAGGAAAAATGAGGTGGTTAGCTTGTGTGTTATCAGGTATACTGATACTGTACATATGAGTCTATGCGGTAACCCCTGGAGGACTGTTAAGAATAATAAAGAGGGCAGAGGAAGATGGGCAGATGACTCGTAGTTGGCGATGGAAGTCTCCCACAAAAATACGTACACAGGATAACTTTACGTATGCAGCAAATGTGCGTTTGCAAATTATACTATAAAAGGAGATGAGAGCACTATATAGCCCCACAGTAGGATTTAGAGGATGATCCTACTATTAAACTAGAAGGGAGAAACATGAGTTTACATGTACACAGTCTGGTAAAAATAGAATGCTTTTCCGAAGATCAAGGATGTATGGCTAAATTAGATCATCAATATGATTATTATAGAGTAATGAAGTCACTAGAATGTAAAAGGAACATAACAGGTGCCAGTGACATTAATTTCGCCATAGACTTGACAGAAAAATATACAGTACCATGTATAAATGCTACCATAACAAATCGTACAGTCTGGGGACACTATCTAACCGTGTTAGATATGAGACCGAAAGTACGCGATGATAGTATGGTAAGAACACCACATACCTGTATGAATGTGTACACAAAGAGCCAGAAAACCATTGTGCATTTTAATATTTCTTTTCCTGCAATAAACCCCGCACCAGAGTAAAGCGAGAATGGTATGATACCCTGTTAGGGGGAATTGGTACAGGTGGAGGGGTTTTGAACTCTATAGATTTAGAGGTGATGAAGAATAAAATGGCTGGTGTAGGACAGGATGTTTCTAAATTGGTAGATGTTCAGGCACAATGGATGCCTTCCTTGTTCCTTCCCCAACACACTATGCTCGGTTATGATAAAGATGTATTAACTCTTTTTAATTGGAGCTTTGCATTACAATATAATTTATTTGCAAATCTAAGCGATTTTATAAAATACACACAATGCAATCTGCAGTATATGTAAATGCTACATGAGAGAGACAAAGCACAGTCGGACCTCATGACCAATAATGAAAGAGTATGGAGAAATATATAAAAAAAATATGATACCTAAGGATACAGCCTGAAATAGATAGTGTAGAATGCACAACTGAGTATTGTAAGGCTCTAGGATAGATATCCAGGTTTTACCTGTGACATTTGGTCCACCACTATACCCAGCACAATACTGGTTACCTAAATTTGAAGGTGTAATGGTGGATACAAATAATAAGACACATAAAATAGACACCTGTGAAAAGACCTTAGATAGTCTAGTTTGTGGTCAGGGGACAGCACAATATGAGCCATGTTTGTTACAACATTCAGTCAGTATATGTGACTGGACCATGCTGCCAATTACTTATCATGATGATAGAAATAGGGCCACAATATATTTGTATGGTAACAAATTAGAAAAACACCACCTCCATGTACAATGTGACTACACCCTTCTCAGGACGTTTACCGAATGTGTCCCTGTTATACTGGTTTGCAGAAGTTTATACTTTCCTCCATGATGCTGAAATAACTATATTATTGGCATCCAGACATATTACCAATATCTAATATAACAATATCACTCCAGAAGGTAATTAACGTTATGAGAAGCACTGAGCACATGAAGAAGCATTTAGAAGTCATTAATCTTACATTGGTAGATTTGGAGAAACAGACGGTTTGGGTGGCAGATGAACTTATCAGCATAGATGCGAAGATACAGGTGGATACAGGGCACCATTGGTATGATGTATTCACAGGTTGGTCGCCCACAGCAGGAAAAGTTATGAATTTTGTATTGCATCCTTTATTATTACTTTTTACTCTGTTATTTTGAGTGTTTGCAATTTTTGGATGTTCTGCAATATGAGAAGACAAGCCAATAATTTGGAGATGCTGCCCCTACGATATAGGTAAAACAGCCATCTTAAAGAGCCTTTTTGATGTTAATCCGGCAAGAAGAATTGAAGAATATAATGGATAAGTCTGGCATGGGTGGAATAGAACCCTCAGAACATACCATCATCTTATGGACTCTTTCTTGATGGACAATTTTAAATGGGGGATTTGTGAAGGCCTCAGGCCTGAATATGATTTTGTCTTGTCTACCACTTCTTGACACAGCTAAACAGGATTTTCTAGGCATACCGCTAGCAGTACAACAATAAACATTTACTAATTGCATATCCTGTTTAGCCAGAGCTAACAACGGACTGTAACATTAGAATGTGAAAACACAAGTTATTGTTCAAGCTAAGATAAACATATATTGTTGGTTAGATGTTATGTAAAAAAAAGTTCATTGGGCATAAAGCCCGCCCTGCGTCATGTTACTGTATAAGTTGTGACATATGTAATAAAGGTAGATTGCTTTGCACCTAGACCTATCTGTGTCACTGCTTTCTCACAGCGGCCACCATAACCACCTCTGATTTGGAGTCTCACAGCATATTGACGGAAAGATTGGATTTCCATAACAGTAGCTTAAAGGGGTTGTCCCGCGCCGAAACGGGTTTTTTTTGTTTAACACCCCCCCCCCCCCCCCCCCCCGTTCGGCGCGAGACAACCCCGATGCAGGGGTTAAAAAAAACAAACGGAGAGTGCTTACCTGAATCCCGGCGGTCCGGCGTCTTCATACTTACCTGCTGAAGATGGCCGCCGGGGTCTGCTCCCTCCGTGGACCGCAGCTCTTCTGTGCGGTCCATTGCCGATTCCAGCCTCCTGATTGGCTGGAATCGGCACGTGACGGGGCGGAGCTACACGGAGCCGGCATTCTGCACGAGCGGCTCCATTGAAGAGAGCAGAAGACCCGGACTGCGCAAGCGCGGCTAATTTGGCCATCGGAGGGCGAAAATTAGTCGGCTCCATGGGAACGAGGACGCCAGCAACGGAGCAGGTAAGTAAAAAACTTTTTATAACTTCTGTATGGCTCATAATTAATGCACAATGTACATTACAAAGTGCATTAATATGGCCATACAGAAGTGTATAGACCCACTTGCTGCCGCGGGACAACCCCTTTAAGTCAATACCACTGTCCGTGATTTGTAAAGAAGTGAATGAAAGGCCCCGCCCACTGAGACAGGCTGGAACAGGCTGCAAACACTAAGGCCTCCTTCCCACGAACGGATTTCCGCCGCGTAATTCGCGGCGAAAATCCGCTGCGTTGCCCGCAGCTATTAGGTTCTATTGAACCTAATAGCACAATGCTCACGATGCGTAATTCCAGCGCGGAATTACGCACCGCGATTTCTCCCGTCCTCACCCGCAGCATGCTCTATTTTCTGCGGGTGAGGACGGGCTGTACGCACTGACGGCTTCCATTGCAGTCAATGGAAGCCGTCCGTTCACGCTATCTCCCGCTGTAACCAGCGGGAGATAGCGTGAAAAAACGCTTTCCCGCCCACCGCCGCGCGTCATATGACGCCAAATGACGCGGCCGGCCGCGTCACGTGACACGGCCGGTGACGCGGCGGTGGTGGGCGGTGACGGGCGGTGACGCGGCGGTGGTGGGCGGGGAAGCGATTTCACGCTATCTCCCGCAGGTAAGTATAGGGGCTCTGGGGGGCGCCGTGACGGGCTTCACTGCGTAATATTACGCGGCGGACCCCGTCACGCTCGTGGGAAGGAGGCCTAAGACTGGATTTAAGGGGAACAGAAGAGACCTCCAGTCATACACATATAACTATCATATCATGCACACAGTTTCATGCATACGGTGACTTTACTGCACTGGCATTTCTAAATTAGCATTACTTAATTATATTTAAACTAGACATAAATATGCATAGGAATAATAAATGACTTTAAGCAATAAATTACTTTAAAGAGCATGAGTAAGTGAAATGTAAACTTAAATACACCTTTACTTTCTCCTCCTGCACATTTCTTAAACATTATAAACGTTGCATTAAACTTTTCAATATGAAAAAAAACAGGGACATTACTTTAGAGTCCTTGTAGTAGGGGCCTAACGGGAGAACAAAAACAACGTCTCTTACATAAAGAGTCTCATGGGAAATGGAAATTATTCTGTGGCAGCACCAGTCTTCCAATTTCCACCCACCGATTCTCCCTATACTCTGCATCGCCCGCAGCTGCTGCAGCAGCGTCACCTACCAGTGACTCCTCCTCGTCCTCCAATCTTGTGGAGCTGGTAGAAGGAGAAGTGGGTGCAGTGTCCATGCTGAGTGCAGGGAACGCAGCGGGTTTCCTCAGCGGTGGCTGTGGGGGTAGTCTAGCTGGAGTTTGTTGCTCTCCCATAAAGTGAAAACTGAAATGAGCATTTCCGTAGGTCAGCACAATGGAACGCAGTAACTCCGGGATGTACTCTCTGACAACTCCATTGCCCCGGTGAATTAAGATCCAAACAGGATGTCTCGCCTGGACTGTCACACTATTTGTTTTTAAAGAAATATAGAGGTTGAGAAGGCCTTATGGTGTTCTCCATATCCTCAGGCGTTGGATAGGTAGGTAGCTAGTAATCTGTGGGTCCTCCTCCCAGTATAGTGGCAGCCTCTTAAGAGTTGGCTCCACAGCAGCCACAGGAACTGGGCGTAGCCTCTGTCTCCTGTGGGTAGAGTCCATCTTATCGTTAGCCCAGCAAAAATTGTTCTGAGCCCAGGAGTCTGCAGCGGCAGATAACTCCTCCCACTTTGGGCTCCAACAAGTCCATTTAGTAGGGGAGGTTCCTCCCCCCTTACTTTGCACCAGTCTAGGGTGTAGTCCTTTTGGCGCCAAGGAGCTTTGGCGGGAACTTCTTGGTGGGAGGGAGCCAGAAAAAAGAGCACTGTGAATTGGGCGCCATCTTGGGTGGCCCAATTGAAAATTAAGTGGCAGTCCATTAAGCAAAAATGGCGCAGCAGTTCTGATCCTGTTCTTAGTGATGCCAGAAAATGGGATGCTGCAGGTAGTGCAACACATGGCCAAGAATGGCACAACAATATCATACACAGGTTTACCTCAAATTGCCACATTTCGGAGATGCAATTTTCAGCCATGTAAATCCGTACTGTGAGAATTGTGCACACAGGCCTATTTAATCTTGCTAACTATCATCCTGGTTCACTTGTTTATGAGCACTGATCATTTAATTATGATGCCATGAAATAATCTCGATGACACAATGGATAAATATAAATCCCTCTCCGCTAGGTCCTGGTGTTCAGTAGTATGGCCTGTGCCCCCCAAGAGGTCATATGCTCTGTTGGGAAATAGAAGACACTATACGGTACTATAATCTGTATACACGGATTAGCCCTCCACCCAAAGAATAATAAATGCAGTGACTAAATATTACCACCTTACCGTGGCTAAATAATACCGCCATACCATAACTGGGAATAATAGCACAGCAATGTTACTATATAATACTACTACAGCCATCACTGGATAATACCACCATACTGTAACTGAATAGTATGAACATGCAGTGACTGAATAATACCACCATAATGTTGGTAAATGAAAGAAACACTGTACAAACACAAATATAATGACCCTACTGAGCCTCAATACAGTGAACATGTAGTGGTTATCAAAGGAGGAATATACAAATTCCAGTAGGTCACAGATGATGTCATCTTTGATTGTCCATCCGGCCCAGACCACCATAATGACTTTTGATATGACTTATCCCTGCAGAGTTCTTGCACAAAAATCTTTGACTTGGTGTTTTCCCAGAACATCACAGTCAACATCACAATGTGGATCCACTGTGGATGTTAGATTGTGATGAGGATTTCACTCCTATACAATGAAGAGGACACTGTGAAAATCTGAAGTATTTCCATAACATCTGAGCATGCTACAGATTTTAAAATCCACAGCACGTTCATGTTTCTTCTACGTGTTGATGGGGTCTTGAAAATCTCCTTCATATGTACTAGATTGACTCAATGCTCTGTATGCAAACATTAAAAGGTTGGAAATGTTTTTAAAACCGTCAAGGATTGGGCTTGAACTATTCACAATCCATGGCTTGATCTTCCACGGGTTTGGGGACATGGCAACAGTCAGACTGGTAAGCACTTGATGCGTCCAAGCAGAGGCAAACCAATGCGGGGGAGACCACAGGCAACAAGATGGATGTCACGGGTGTCTCTGCGATCCCTTCCGACAATGGTGGCAAAATGGCTGAGCCCGGTCATGCTCAGTGGAATAGTAGAAATACCTATAGCGATTAGGTTTAACGGTTGTGTCACGTGACGCCAATACCTTTGGGTGGTGAACTTAAGTAGATGGTAATGAAATAATTAAGACAAGTCCACTTTGGATTAGTTGTAAACCGAAGGTACACAGTTTACTCAGCAAGTTGTCAAACATGAAGAATTGGTACAGCTCAATGTAATGCAGGTTCAAGCTCAGTATTCAAAGGACGTTGATTCAAGTGCATTAATAACACAGATTTATTCTTCAACGCTCTCGCTCTCTTTGTTTAAGGTTACTCAAGATTAAATCTCATCAGTCTAGGTTATCTGAGGGTTGTTTCCAAAGGATTACTATGCAAATATTGTAGTTATGGATAATTGGGTCGCCTGTATTTACCCCTGCTCCACACTGCACTTGGTTCTGAGGCTTGTAGTCTCTTACTCTCCACTTTGAGTAATGCTAGATCCTGCAGCATTGCTGTACACCTCCTCCCTTGTCTACCTCCTGGCAATGACTCCACTAACTCCTCCTTCACTTCCTTTCTTTTCTCCTGCACTTTCTCTAAACTCCTCCTCACATCCTGCTTCACCCTGCTCATTTTCATGGGCTTGCATCTCCTCCCCCAATCAGGGATTTTTATAACAGCAACCAATCTAGAGGCAGCCATTGCCAGGCCTATGTTCATGAAGAAAGGGGAAAGACAGGGTCTTTCGCACGTGTGATACCTTTATGTCCCCAGAGGAATACATAAGGACTAACAATTGTGTGACCATCCTGTAGGACCCCGCCGGGCCACTACACACTTGATATGAATGTCGCTCCGCAACGCTTGACTCTTCCTAGCGGCGCTGCTGGCTGAAGCACAACTGCGCCACTAGACAACATAGGAACTTTAAGCCGGCCTGACAGTCACTCCATGTATCAAATTCTAATTTTATGATTTTACGACGGTGATGAGGAGGACACAAATATAACAACACCAAAATCATCCATCAAAGGGGTCAAAGAAAAGGTCTGCAGGCTTCTTTATATTAGAATACACGGTAATTTGCTGTGGATTTGCGGTGAAGAATTCACACTGCAAGTCTGTTGCCCCTAAACTCAGACTAAACCATTAATCACTTTTATAAGAAATTATTAATCATCAAGTAAGCGGGCAAAGTGACAAATATAAAAGTAATAACAGCCATCCAATGCTGTGATTGGCTCATCAAGCATTGGCTGTGATTGGCTGAGGCTGCGGTCCTGAGCCAATCACAGCATTCTCTTACTAGAGGCAGGGTATTCAACCCACATTACCAGGAAGAGAACGCTCTTTCAGCACTGAGGACGACACGGAAGACTGCTGGAACGCCTGGAGAGCAGCGAGAGGGACGGCGCCTGCGAGGTAAGTATTAACCCTTTCCAATCCACTGTCTGACGTCTCAAGACATTATGATTTAAGGCTGTACAGCTCTGATTTTGGAAGACATCTGTCGGGGTTTTCTTACTGTATATTGCCAGCCTCTCTGCTGTCGGAGCCTATCCAACATGTCACCTCATGCAGTACTGGCTTTAGCCAGCATATAGCGCCATTGTATAACAGCAGAAGAGTAAGCCCCCTAAGAAAACCAGGATACAAATTGGATTGGAAAGGGTTAAGACACCTCCCAAAAATAAGACACCGTCTCTTTTAGGGAAAAAATTTATATAAGACAGTGACGTATTTTTGGGGAGACATGGTAGTTGGCTCTAGAGGTTCGGCCGGAGCAGGATGATGACCTGTACCTTTCTTACTCCTAGACCAAAACCACTTTGAGAATCAAATTGGTCATTTGTAAGCGATGATAAAACCCAGTAATATTTACACTCTGTTGCCACTAGATGTCCCCAAATTGACATGTTGTAAAGACTCCGCAGTTCAGATGAAAGTAGAGCTGCTTGTCCTCTTCAAGCAGCAAAGTTTTTAAAGCATACATTCACTTGTCATCGGTATTCCTAGTGCATGACCTGAGCGCAAAGTTGGATACACTGGCTCCTCCCACGAGAGCCCACAATACGGGCAAATAATCACATATATGGGGGCGTGCGGACTACCCCACCGCCAGATGTCTGAGATAAAGGTTCCCGCCATGTTGGATTTCCCCTGCACAATTCTTCATTCCTGCGACCTGCTGCTGGTCTATGACATGGCACCGCTTGTAGGGGTGGTACAATGAGATTGTAAGAACACTTACAGTTGGTTTACTGATGGTTTGACCTTTCTACTTTCTGGCGGTCGTATCTTCTCCGCGGCTGAACGGCGCCTCCATCTTTGGGAGTCGAGCTGTGTTCTCGTTAGACGCTATTCTGAAGACAACGCACTTTATCATTTCATTTATGTTTCAGCACTTTTGCAGTCTGTGACCTGCAGTGATATTGCTTATTGCTGCCTAGTAGAAGGCAGTGAGGGGGAAGGCCGGGAATCGCAGAATTAAGGTAAGCAAAACACTTGGGGAAGTATTGGAGTACATGTTTCTGACTCTTTAACCCCTTGAGGACACGGCCTATTTTGGCGTTGAGGACAAAACGATTTTTCAGGTATTTTCATCTCCACTTTTCAAAAGCCATAACCTTTCTATTTTTCCATGGACGCGGCCATATAAGGGCTTGTTTTTTGCGTGGCGAACCATAGTTTTTATTGGAGCTATTTTTGGGTACATTGACTATACTGTAAAACTGTTAAGTTTTTTATGACAGCAGGGAGAGAAAACGCATCAATTCTGCCATAGATTTTTGGTTTTACAGCATTAATTATGCAGCATAAATGACACCCTCCATTTTTTGGCGGGTCGGTACGGTTACAACGAGACCAAAATTCTTTTTTTTCAATTTGTGTAATGTTTTTTTTTTCTAAATCACTACATTTAAAGTTCTATAACTTTTTTATTTTTCCATGGACGGAGCTGTGTGAGGGCTTGTTTTTTGTGTGACAAGCTTTAGATTTAATGGGTACCATTTTGCGGTACATGTGGTTTTTTTAATCACTTTTATTGCATTTTTTGGGAACCAAAATGAAAAAACAAAACATTTTTTTTTTTTTTTTTTTTTAACTCTTTGCTATGCAGGACAAGAAAATTATGTTCAATATGTTGTGTGAGTTGTTGCGGATATGACAATACCAAATGTAGGAGGGGGTTTATACTTAGGGCTTTTACCCACTAGCATTTTTTAACGCTGCAATATCGCTGCATTTCTTTACTGCAAATGTCAATGGGACTTTATAATGTTAAAATCGCATCGCAAAAAAAAAAAATCACAGAAGTGCAAACTTTTGTGCAATGCAATTTTAACAGTAGAAAGTCCCATTAACATTTGCAGTAAAAAAAACACGCCATATCGCAGCGTTAAAAAAACGCAAATAACACAAATAACTAAACAAGGTAATACAATTTGACTTGTGTACTGGGGACCTGTCACATATGAAGGAAAAAAAACATCCAAAAATTTACTGGTGGCCCTTAACCCCTTAAGGCCACAGGGCTTAACTGTATTTCCTGGTAGGGTGGTACTTAGTGCAACAGGACGTGCAGTTAATTCCCTGACGATGGTGTGAGATCAGAAGAGATCCGGCAGTGGGAGCCCACTGCAACAGCGGGGAAATTGGAGCAGCAACCCCCGCTGTTAACCCCTTCCCTGCTGCGATCTATGTAGATTGTGTGCTCCCTCTGTGACGTCATCAGAGTGCTGTCAGATTACCATGGCAAAAGGACGCCAGATACTGCCTATGATCGCTAATACAAGCGATAAGGCATTGCATTACAGTAGTCCTGCTATGCTTCATCTTACCAAACATAGGTGCTATAGATCAGGTCCCCTTCAGGGACATAAGCAAAATTGTGTCAAAATAAAAAATGTAAAGAAAAATGTAGAGAAAAAAACTTTTTTTTAAGCTTTTTTTCCTATTAGGGATTTTACCCACTGTCCGGCTCTGCGGCGCGAGCACGCTGGAGCCGGACAGAAGAGGGCAGACTGCGCAAGCGCGTCTAATCCAGGCAGAAAGCTTCGGTCGGCGCTGTGGAGACGGGGACACCAACACCGGAGGGGGTAAGTGTATAACTTCTGTATGGCCAATATTTAATGCACGATGTATATTACAAAGTGCATTAATATGGCCATACAGAAGTGCTGAACCCCACTTGCTATCGCGGGACAACCCCTTTAAGGGCGCCTTCACACAACAGTTTTTGTGTTCAGTTTTTGTGAGCCAAAACCAGGAGTGGGTCCAAAATACGGAAGACGCGCAAATCTTTCCATTCTACTTTCTCTCCACTCCTGGGTTTGGCTTACAAATAACTGGACATAAAAACTGTTGTGTGAAGCCCTAATAAATGTGTCAGACTGTAAGGAAAGTTTGGACTGGTCATTGGAGAGAGAGAATTTACTAACAAGGTAGGTATAGGAGAATGAGGTTGGGGCTAGATCAGCCATGTTGTTCTCAGCCAGCCATCATTACTAGTAACTGAAAGTCTAACTTGCATGATCCGCTATCTCACCCAGTCCAGTAGACATTGTACCTTTTCATTAAACAGCTTAATTTTGCTATCTGCATGACTAGGGATGAGCGAGTATACTCGCTAAGGCACTACTCGCTCGAGTAATGTGCTTTAGCCGAGTATCTCCCGGCTCGTCCCTGAAGATTCGGGGGCCCGCGCGGGGCGGGGAGCTGCGGGGGAGAGCGGGGGGGGGGGGGGGGGGACGGAGGGGAGATCTCTCTCCCGCCCGCTCCCCACCGAGACTCACCTGTCAGCTGCGGCGGCTCCCAAATCTTCAGGGACGAGCAGGGAGATACTCGGCTAAGGCACATTACTCGATATACTCGCTCATCCCTATGCATGACCTATTGGCAGCAGACCACACTGGGTTTTCAGTCAGAAGAGTCCATTGAGAGTGAGTCAGTCAGGGCTTTCATATAGGGGTCACTGGGGCCACAATTGTGACCTTACCCCTAAGCCGGGATGGACCAATGAGCCTCCTTTCCACACGCTGACTGACCGCAGAGTTATTCTCACTAGGCGCTCTGCGGAGCATCTCCTGCACGCTAGTGCCTTCTCCTGGACTGCCGCTCAGTCTCCTCTTCTGTTCGCCTCCACAATCACCAGAAGGAGGAGTCTTAGCAGAGGTCCAGTAGGAAGTGTCTGCGTGCAGAAGAAGCTCCCCGCGGTGCACAGAGGGAAGGAGTCTGAGCGGAGCTCCTGGAGGAAGTGTCTGCGTGCAGAAGAAGCTGCCCGCAAGTAGGACCTAGGGAAAGTCAGCCAGCAAGCAGGTTGAGGACTTTACATGGTGCCCCTTCCCTGGCTCCTGCAGGCACATTCTCAGCCAGCGCAGGGGACTGGAGGTGGAGCGGCAGCCACCTGACAGAAAGTGTAAGTACTGACTTACACATGTCTGTCTCAGTGGGAGAGGGGAATCAGGTAGGGCCATCCTGTGTGAGAAGGAGGAAGAGACTGCCATGAAGGGGCAGCGATGAACCATGCTAGGGCATCCTGTGTGACGGGAGAGAGCCATATGCCTACTCTCACACAAGCGTGCATTACCGTGCGCTTTGAACACCATGGTGATTGCGGTATAACACTCCCATTGCTTTCAATAGAGCCTGGCAGACATGCGCTCAAGCGCTGTTTGCTCTATTTTGCCGGTTTTAGCGCACCTCATCAATGATGGCGTGGTATGGACCGAAAACAAAAGGAAAATTATGGCAAAACACCGCAATCGAAATCGCAGCATTTTGCAGAGTGCCTGTGTGAGAATGGCCTAAAGCCACGCAGCGTTCTACCGTGATTGTGAGCGGTGTTTAGGAATACATTGTACAGCGGTTTTTACACACCCCATCGGTATAATGGGCGATGAGGTACGTTAAAAGTGCATAAACACATGAAAATAGAGCAGACAGCTCTCGAAAATCACAGTGTCAGAAACACCTCATTCGAATGCTAGTCCACGAAGCCCCATGGAAAACAATTGAGGCGCTGCGCAGTGTTTACCGTAGTGTTTGAAACGCTGCTGTAAACACTGTAAAAAAGCGTTGTGAGTGAGAGCGGCCTCAGCGTGTTAGGATCGTGAGGGCAAACTAAGGACGGGGCCCACACGATCGTAACCAAAGGATGCACACGAGTTCCAGACAACTGGCCCTGAACTACAGGCAGGATGACATGGCCCTACCTGAGCGAGGACATCGCCCTGATAAAGGACAGACGACGGAACACAGATCACACAGCAAGCTGCATCAGAACAGACGACGGAACACAGATCACACAGCAAGCTGCAACAGGACAGACGACGGAACGCAGATCACACAGCAAGCTGCAACAGGACAGACGACGGAACGCAGATCACACAGCAAGCTGCCACAGGACAGACGACGGAACGCAGATCACACAGCAAGCTGCAACCGGACAGACGACGGAACGCAGATCACACAGCAAGCTGCATCAGGACAGACGACGGAACGCAGATCACACAGCAAGCTGCATCAGGACAGACGACGGAACGCAGATCACACAGCAAGCTGCATCAGGACAGACGACGGAACACAGATCACACAGCAAGCTGCAACCGGACAGACGACGGAACGCAGATCACACAGCAAGCTGCATCAGGACAGACGACGGAACGCAGATCACACAGCAAGCTGCAACAGGACAGACGACGGAACGCAGATCACACAGCAAGCTGCATCAGGACAGACGACGGAACACAGATCACACAGCAAGCTGCAACAGGACAGACGACGGAACGCAGATCACACAGCAAGCTGCATCAGGACAGACGACGGAACGCAGATCACACAGCAAGCTGCAACAGGACAGACGACGGAACGCAGATCACACAGCAAGCTGCAACAGGACAGATGACGGAACGCAGATCACACAGCAAGCTGCAACAGAACAGACGACGGAACACTGATCACACAGCAAGCTGCAACAGGACAGACGACGGAACACAGATCACACAGCAAGCTGCAACAGGACAGACGACGGAACGCAGATCACACAGCAAGCTGCAACCGGACAGACGATGGAACACAGATCACACAGCAAGCTGCATCAGGACAGACGACGGAACGCAGATCACACAGCAAGCTGCAACAGGACAGACGACGGAACGCAGATCACACAGCAAGCTGCAACAGGACAGATGACGGAACGCAGATCACACAGCAAGCTGCAACAGAACAGACGACGGAACACAGATCACACAGCAAGCTGCAACAGGACAGACGACGGAACACAGATCACACAGCAAGCTGCAACAGGACAGACGACGGAACGCAGATCACACAGCAAGCTGCAACAGGACAGATGACGGAACGCAGATCACACAGCAAGCTGCATCAGGACAGATGACGGAACGCAGATCACACAGCAAGTTGCATCAGGACAGACGACGGAACACAGATCACACAGCAAGCTGCAACAGGACAGACGACGGGACGCAGATCACACAGCAAGCCGCAACAGGACAGACGATGGGATGCAGATCACACAGCAAGCCGCAACAGGACAGACGACGGGACGCAGATCACACAGCAAGCCGCAACAGGACAGACGACGGGACGCAGATCACACAGCAAGCTGCAACAGGACAGACGACGGTACGCAGATCACACAGCAAGCCGCAACAGGACAGACGACGGGACGCAGATCACACAGCAAACCGCAACAGGACAGACGACGGGACGCAGATCACACAGCAAGCCGCAACAGGACAGACGACGGGACGCAGATCACACAGCAAGCTGCAACAGGAAAGACCAAAGTCACACAGCAAGCTGCAACCGGACAGACGACGGGACGCAGATCACACAGCAAGCCGCAACAGGACAGACGACGGGACGCAGATCCCACAGCAAGCTGCAACAGGACAGACGACGGGACGCAGATCCCACAGCAAGCTGCAACAGGACAGACGACGGGACGCAGATCCCACAGCAAGCTGCAACAGGACAGACGACGGGACGCAGATCCCACAGCAAGCTGCAACAGGACAGACGACGGGACGCAGATCCCACAGCAAGCTGCAACAGGACAGACGACGGGACGCAGATCCCACAGCAAGCTGCAACAGGACAGACGACGGGACGCAGATCCCACAGCAAGCTGCAACAGGACAGACGACGGGACGCAGATCCCACAGCTAGCTGCAACAGGACAGACGACGGGACGCAGATCCCACAGCAAGCTGCAACAGGACAGACGACGGGACGCAGATCCCACAGCAAGCCGCAACAGGACAGACGACGGGACGCAGATCCCACAGCAAGCCGCAACAGGACAGACGACAAAACGCAGATCGCACAGCAAGCTGCAACAGGACAGACGACGAAACGCAGATCGCACAGCAAGCTGCAACAGGACAGACGACGAAACGCAGATCGCACAGCAAGCCGCAACAGGACAGACGACGGGACGCAGATCACACAGCAAGCCGCAACAGGACAGACGACGGGACGCAGATCACACAGCAAGCCGCAACAGGACAGACGACGGGACGCAGATCACACAGCAAGCCGCAACAGGACAGACGACGAAACGCAGATCACACAGCAAGCCGCAACAGGACAGACGACGGGACGCAGATCACACAGCAAGCCGCAACAGGACAGACGACGGGACGCAGATCACACAGCAAGCCGCAACAGGACAGACGATGGGACGCAGGTCACACAGCAAGCCGCAACAGGACAGACGACGGGACGCAGATCCCACAGCAAGCCGCAACAGGACAGACGACGGGGCGCAGATCACACAGCAAGCTGCAACAGAACAGACGACGGGACGCGTCAACGGAGCCAATCAGAGTAATCTCTTGCTGGAGGCAGGTATTTAGAATCTCCTTTAACAGCGAAAGTTCCTTTGAAGGCTGACAACCCCAAGACGGGGACAGCGACATCACCTGCAAGGTGAGTATTGTCTTTTTTTTTTTACTCAGGCAGTGTAGCTAGGGTGTTTAGCGCTGCCAAAAGCGCAGTACCAAGTTGTGCCGCGTTTTCGGCAGCACTGAAACCGCTGCCCATTCATTTCAATGGGAAAGGCAGGGCTAAAAACGGCCAAAAATAGAACATGCATCGCTGTCAAAGCGCAGCATTGAAGACGCAGCCACATTGAAACGAATGGGAGCGTTGTACAGCGTTTAGCGCAGCGCTGAAAAAGCAGCGCTAAACACTGTACAAAAACCCCGGTGTGAGGGAGGCCCAAGACCGATTTCACACGGACGATAACGCAGAATTATGAAGTCCAGGCTTTTCAATTGTTTCCTTCACATTTGCGATGTCTTCACTCATGCAATATTGCATGGGAAAAAAACGATGCATGCCCTAGCTTTCTGCGTTCTGCTCGTCATCGCCCATGTTTCCCTATGGAGCCTTTGTTTTATTGAAATATATAACCCCTAGCTGCATTACATAAAAAAAAAGAAAAGCAATACATTAAGCAGCTGCCATGGTCTGGGTCCCTCCTGCTGGTGTCTGGAGCTCCAGTGCACTTCTTGCAGTCCTCAGCTGCCGACAGAAGATCACTTCCTGGTTACAAGATTCATCAATCCCACCTCCAGGAAGCGATGGCTCTGATTGGTTCTCGAGCACTGCTCAGCCAATTAATGCAGCGCTCGATGAACCAATGCAATGGCTCTGATTGGTTCTTTGAGTACTCGAGGAACCAATCAACAACTATTGTGGAGGCGGGATTTATGAATTGACAGAGCGGCGTTCATCTCAGCAAAGTCCACAATGCGATGGCTGTGATTGGTTCTTCCACTGTTGCATTGATTGGCTGAGCAGCGGTCGAGAACCAATCAGACCCATCACTTCTTGGAGGCCTGATTTATGAATCCCATAACCAGGAAGCGATCTGTTGGTGGCTGAGGACTGCAAGCAAGTGCGTCGGAGAGCAGAGGGAGGACTCGGACCACGCCTGCTATGTTAGTATAATAAGACATTCACCAAAAATAGGACCTAGTGGCTCTTTTAGGGCAAAAATTAATATAAGGGGGGGGGGGGGGGTCTTATTGTCGTGGAAACACGATTTGCATCAAAAGAGATTAGGGGCACATGAGAAGAACACTGTTTTTCCTCTTTACTCTTCCTGGTGGCGGGACTTTGAAAACCCTGCCTAGCAAGTGCTGTGATTGGATCACGAGCGCCATTACTCAGCCAATCAGATACGGCGCTCGATGAACCAATCACAGCCAATCAGTGATGTAATTCACTGAATGGCTGTGAATAATCGAGTGCCTGCTCTGATAGGCGGAGCTACAGCACTCATGATCCAATCACAGCATTCGCTTGCTGCAGGTGGGGTATTTAAAGCCCTGTCACTAGGAAGAGAGTGCTATGTCAACGCTGAGGATACTGCCTGTCTCTGCGCTGGAGACCAGTGCGAGGGACTCAGACACCGTGGACTAGGTGAGTATTGCTGTTTTTTTAATGCAGTTTAGCTAGGGCTTACACACACACACAAACAAAAAAAATCAGGATAGGTCTTATTATTGGGGGTAGGGCTTAATTTTGGGGAGACATGTTAACTATGTATAGATATATCAGGGGTCAGTACAGAGATCTCTCCCATCATCTATTATACCCAGGACTGAAACAAGGGGGCGCTCTAATAACTATGTATAGATATATCATGGTCAGTACAGAGATCTCTCCCATCATCTATTATACCCAGGACTGTAACAAGGGGGCGCTCTAATAACTATGTATAGATATATCATGGTCAGTACAGAGATCTCTCCCATCATCTATTATACCCAGGACTGTAACAAGGGGGCGCTCTAATAACTATGTATAGCTATATCAGAGGTCAGTACAGAGATCTCTCCCATCATCTATTATACCCAGGACTGTAACAAGGGGGCGTTCTAATAACTATGTATAGATATATCAGAGGTCAGTAAAGAGATCTCTCCCATCATCTATTATGCCCAGGACTGTAACAAGGGGGCGTTCTAATAACTATGTATAGATATATCAGGGGTCAGTACAGAGATCTCTCCCATCATCTATTATGCCTAGGACTGTAACAAGGGGGTGCTCTAATAACTATGTATAATATATCAGGGGTCAGTACAGAGATCTCTCCGATCATCTATTATACCCAGGACTGTAACAAGGGGGCGCTCTAATAACTATGTATAGATATATCAGGGGACAGTACAGAGATCTCTCTGATCAAGGATAACTCCAATCCTGGGCGTCTAACACCTTAGATGTTGCAATCAATGCTGATTGCAGCATCTAATTTGTTAGAGAGAGGGAGCTCCCTCTGTCCCCCCAATTGTTATCTTGTGCCATTTGGTTGTCATCATAGTGAAAGCTTCTAAGTGTCACGGCTGACTGACCATGTCGGATCAGGACCAGGGTGACATCATTTGTCATCCCTGCCCCACGTGATTCACACAGCAGTGCATACTCAATGTCAATGAGGTGTTGAATGCCAACATAAACACTTTTCTGCTGTTGCATGAGAGGCGTGTCCCAGCCAACCAATCAGCGCTTGTCTGTGCACATTTATTCTGGCCCCTCCCCATGGAGGATGCTGGTTATATTTCTAGTTGGAAAATGTTTCTGGTCGAGTCGCGGGTCATGTCCTGTTTTATTGCCAGGTAAGTCTGTTGGGTGTTAAGATTATTTGGGGTGTTGTAAGAACTATCTCCTGATATATTGTGTTACGATCGTGTGGGCAACCTAGGCACAGGGCCCACATGATCGTGACCAAGAGAGGACTAGGATACGCACATGGGTTTCTGGCAATTGACCCTGTTCTACCGGGAGGGTGGCATGGCCCTACCTGAGTGGGGACATTGCCCCAATAAGGGCAGCCCAGCAGTCTTCGGATCTGGGCCCTTCCCCGTGGGGATGAAGAAAACATCTGCCGCATGTGGCAGATGTGTTCCTCATCCCCACGAAGGACACAGCAGCGGTGGACAGGTAAGTATGTGTGTGTGTATATATATATATATATATATATATATATATATATTCATTTTTTACACTAAAAGGGATGATTTTTCAGGGAAGAGCTTATATTTAAAGCTCTTTCCTGAAAAATCACTTCAAGGGTGCCGGCAGACCATTGTCCTCAATGGAGCTGCCGGCAGCAGCTGCAGCTCCATTGAAGGCAATGCGTGAAGTCCCTATGGTGCACGCATGTCCTATCTTTGCAGTGCATGCCTGTAAAACACGGACATGCGAACACACCATAGGGGATGGAGTGGTTGTAAAAGACGGGTGTTTTTGTGCGTGCGTAAGCATGCACATAATTATGCTCATTTGAAGGCTCCCTTACTTAGATTTCCTGGGTCTCACTGCAGATGGCACAGTCTTAACACCTAAGCCCACTCCATCTACATTCTGCACATATGCAGCATTTTATGTGAACCCCTCCCATCCTATTACATACTTGTACGTCATAGGTGGCAAAGGGTTAAAATATTTTTTAAAAATAATAAAAATTCAAAGAAACATCCTTCTCTAGACTTTACATATAAAATATTACCAAAAAAAGCATAATTGTTATAGCTGTTTCTGAAAAAGACTGAACTAATAAAATACGTTATCTATGTCTCACTATGAATGGTGAAAAAAAAACAAAAAAACACCAGAATTGCTGTTACTGGTCACCTCGCCATCCAATATGAGGCTTCTTTCACACGGGCTACAAAATCTGGCTACAAAACGCATGTATGTGAGGCTCATGGTGTCCAATGAGTTCTTTCACATGAGAGGTTTTGTAGCCAAAGATCCCCTTGGAAACCATCATCTTTTTGTATAGCGCTCTGTCTGCGATTTTTCCCAGTGGCGTGAATTCTTTGCCGGGGTCCGCTACTTCTAGTCAGGACTTTTCCCCCAACCCTGTTTCAGTTTAGGATGAGACCCCTATCTTCTGTTGCCCGTCAGAGGACATCAGTCTCTACCTATACTTGGTACTCTTTGTGCCTCTCCTGCTCGCGGATTGGACGGGCTCGCGGCGTTGCCTGTCAGTAACATCCCCATGCACTGGGATCAGCTGCTAACCTCACTGGTTCTGGATCACGACCTAGTTGGTAATTTGGCACAGTGGGTCCAGATCCGTCAGCCGTAACACCCCCTTTTCAATAGAATTTATCCCTACACTGTCTGAGACTGTCAGTGATGTTTGGACATGCAGATTTTTACAAAAAGGTACCCCAGAATTGTTACTGCATGAGGAATACAAGTATTTTCTAAAACAGACGAGTTGTTAGAAAGGATCTGTCCTTTAATTCTTCTGTATTCTGCTTGAGTCTGCTTAACAGTGCATTCTCTGGTGTAGTCTGCAGCATGATGATACTCTGCAGAGGGACTGTGCAGACCGGGTATCTGGTCAGTATATGGTCACTGTATGTTGGTGTTACTGGTTATACTGGTGCTTGTATACACTCTTCGGTGAGTAAAGTAGCAAATCATTTTTCCACTGTCAACTTTATTGTGTTGATGTTTTGGTTTAAATATTTAGGGAGTTGCGAGGGATGTCACGCACGTTGCGAGAGGTGTGACCACACACACACTTCCAGGTATTTATCCTGGATTCATCCATGGTTAATATGCAGACTTTAGTTGTTAAGACCATTAGATAGGGAAGGGAAAATAGAGCACCTAGAAAGTGTGAGGAGACTTATAAGGCCATGCATGCTCCTCTGAGAAATATTAAAATAAGGAAGATGGAACAATACCTCTGCAGCGCCACCTATTGGATGGCAGCATTCCTGCAAGTCAATGTCTGACTCTTTAGACAAGCTGAGGAGCGGGAATGGCCTTGTTATCAGACCACACCAGTTCGGATCTGATGATCTTGTTGCCAGGTACCAAATTGGTAGATATGGAAGCCCGTGATGAGAAGATTGCTAGCAGTATCTATGAATAATGTGAAGCACTTCGTGTTATAGCAAAACGCTTCTCATCAGAACCCCAGAGATTCAGTTTAATTCTTATACAGAAAGATAGAGGGTGTTATCATACAAAGGTTACTATTACAAAAGTTACAAAGATTATTGATCATAAGGCTTATTGACATCTGCTGAGAAAAACAGTCTCAAAGGTCTTAAAGCTCACCTAGATAAGGAAATAGCTGCAGTCAGGGTATTATTATCTCATTATAATCTATTTCTGCTGGTTTTGTATGTCTTTAAAGGGGTTGTCTTGTGGCAGCAAGTGGGGTTATACACTTCTGTATGGCCATATTAATGCACTTTGTAATGTACATCATGCATTAAATATGAGCCATACAGAAGTTATTCACTTACCTGCTCCGTTGCTAGCGTCCCCGTCTCCATGGCTCCATCTAATTTCACTGTCTTCTGGCGTTTTTAGACGCGCTTGCGCTGTGCCGTCTTCTGCCTGGTGAATGGGGCCGCTCGTGCCGGAGAGCTGGTCATCGTAGCTCCGCCCCGTCACGTGTGCCGATTCCAGCCAATCAGGAGGCTGGAATCGGCAATGGACCGCACAGAGCCCACGGTGCACCATGGGAGAAGACCCGCGGTGCATCGTGGGTGAAGATCCCGGCGGCCATTTTGGTGAAGGAAGAAGTAGGAAGAAAGAAGAAGTCGCAGAGCGGGGATTCGGGTAAGTAATATATATATATATATTTTTTTTAACACATCCCTTGGGTTTGTCCTGCGCCGAACGGGGGGCCTATGGAAAAAAAAAAAACCATTTCGGCGCAAGACAACCCCTTTAAGTTAACATAGTATTACTGTCTTTGTGTTGATTTACCTTATTTTATAATCCTTAATCCCGACTCTACACAGCATTAGTTTTAGTTTTTATGTAAGGTTCAATAGTCCATTCAAGATAGAAATATATACACTTATTTCATTCTGAAACTTAAAAGTATATGTGCTGTGACAGCCTTATAAGTCTCCTCACCTCCTAGGTGCTCTCCTTAAGGAGAAACAATACCTTTCTTTACCCACTTCTATAGGCCTCTCACTAGCCAAGCCAGAATCCTACTGCACACTGATGAGGGACAAAAACACAAAAATGCTATCTGTGTATGGATTCTGGCTTGGTTTTTAATCCCCAATCATTGTCATAAAGAGCCTAACATTGACTTGCAGGAATGCTGCCATCCAATAAGGTGGTGCTGCAGAAGTATTGTTCAATCTTCCCTATTTGACCATTAGATAGGAAATGGGAATCCGTTGTCTAGATGCAATATATGTTGGTGCTGTCATCATAGGTGAAATTACACTAATTTAGCCCCCTGTCTTGTTCAATGTACCACTGAAAATATACACCCAGATTTCAGACGGCCACCAGTTGTGACCCCAATGCCTTCTTCTTGTCCTTACAGGTTCGGAGGTTCTCCCCTTACTCTAGGGACATTAAAGGGGTTCTGACATCAAAAAAAAAAATTGTACTCACCTTGCCTGGCCTGGCCCGATCGCCAGGCATATCCCCTCCAGCCGGCATCTTCTTCTGTGCCTTTAAAGCAGAGCAGGAGCGGTCAAAAAGACCGCTTCCTGCTCTGGTCCGTCCGTCAGGCACTTCCGAGGTGAACGGACGGACCGCCCACAGCAAGCACGTCACAAGCAGTGCTTGCTGTGGGCGGCCCGTCCGTCCTGCTGAACTCCGGAGTGCTGCGCATGCGCAGTGGAGACGCGGCCCGTCCTGACTCCTGTCAGAGGGCACCTCTCCACTGCGCATGCGCGCGATCCCGGAGCGGCGCGGTTCGTGCAGACAGAAGAGGAGGAACAGCGCCTGCTGGGAGATGACCCCCCCGATGTCAACAACAACAGAAGAACAGGTAAGTATTATCTTTTTATGCTTTAGCAGCCATTAAACCGTGGGTTCCCTGGGTCCATTAGACACACCAGGGAACAATGGCTGCTAAAGCATAAAAACATTATTTGTGTCAGAACCCCTTTAATAGATTTCTATGGCTGTGCAGTGGAGCTCCATTGAATCTTGAGTTCACAGTGTGGTTGGTGCTCACATGATTTTTCGTGATCCCTATGATGGATGGATCTGTTATTTGTAGCATCTCACAATTGTTAAACGTAAAGCACTCATTCAGCAGCTGGAATCTCTATATGGATGATTATTCTGCTCACAGAAGGGAATCCTAACTGGATATCATTGTCACTATTACTCTGCTTCACTTCCAATAACATGATATAAGAGCAGCGCTATGACTTAGTGCACCAAAGACATTATGTATTCATCTGGTTACAGTAATCCATATGTTACCTGCTACATCATGTGAACACCATATAGATGTCAGCACAGTATGCGGCTACGTTCAATGCCTGCTGTGCAGGAAAGGCATATCTGCAAACTGAGCAAAATAAAAGTATCAATTCACATTGGCCAAAAACTCTCTAGTTGCCGGCGTTGTCCCTCGTGTTACCATCTGCCTCTGCAGGCCGTTCTTCGGTAGAGTCGTCATCGGGTATGGAGAAGTCGGGGCGATTGATGGATGTCTATAAACGTATCGGGATTATTCTTATGATCCCAACTCTTTAACTTCAGGATTGTTTGAATCTCGGGTCATGCACTTGTTTCCTTTAGGGAATAGTAGTATTGTGCCACAGTTATCGCAGTCCAGTATTTAGTTTTTTATCAGACCTAGGAGTTTTTTTCCCCCTTAAGGCCAACACAGTTTTTGTAATATTTCCTTATAATGGATGCTCCTTCCATCTCGTGTGTACATTTTATTTCATGATCATTTCAAGGCAATATGAAGCAAATTAATCATTATGCTCAGTTCTTTACCTCTCCATTGTGTAACCTTGAAGGTGATGGTAAATCTCATTGTCTTTGGCATTACTAATGTTATTTACTTTGCTTTTTTTCAGCACTCCAAACATCCCTGGATACACTGGCAGGGTTCATTGGATAGCTATCCACCCAGCAAATTCTAATCTTCCATCTCCCCCTTCATCTGCAGACACAAAAATGAATGGCTATATGTGAGTTGCATTTATGAAAGAGTTTTTATAAGCTCTAGTCTTAACCCTTTGCAGTGCTGCTTAAGTTTATGAATGTCGCTGCACATAAAGAGCTGGGAAACAAATGACTACCAATTACTGCTTTTATTAGATGTGCAAAAAAACACAGCTGTATGTATATTAAGTCTGTGCAAATTATTTACCTAACCATTTTCACTAAAGGAAGGATTCTTGAAGTCATAAGGTTTACAGTTTAATCAAGAGAAATACTATGAGTAAATGAGTTATAGTGGGGCCTGTTCGCCAAAACGTCTGTTAATCTTACCCACTCTTAGGGTATGTTCATGCAACGTCTGAGCGGGGCATGCCAATGTGAGGGAGACCACCAATAGGAAAGCTGGTTGTCACGGGTGGCTCTGTAACCTCTCCGAAAAATGGCGGCAAGGTGCCGGCCTTGGTTGTTGCACAGTGGCACAAAGGGTTTTTGTAATTTATGGTTTCTAACGGTGGTTTGTCACGTGACGCCAGCACTTCATTCGAGACTCTGGTACTTAAGGACGAGATAAAAGACACACGTTCTAGTAGCCTTGTTTTAGTAAACTGGAAGTGCACAGTTTTGCTTTAGCTTTGCATTCAAAGGAAACACAACAGTAGTCTTGCAGTAATTTGGCAGAGATTAAGACTTGGTAGTGAGATGACACGTTACTTGACAGTTGAAAACAATCAAATACAATTTACTCTTCAGCTCTCTCTCTATATTTGATTCCAGATGTTTCTTCAGTATACCTCCCACAGTCTTAGTTATCTGTCAGGCTTACTGGATGATTATAAGGCAGTAGCAAAGTAGAATATAAGATGGGCCTTTTTACTTTCCCTGGCTTTGACTTCACCAGGTATTTTTAGTAACTCACTGTGTTGCAGTAGTGCTGGGATCACTGGCGGTTGACGGAGTCCGGTGCAGATTTTAGACATGGTTCTGACCTTATAGTTTAGTAGGTGCCACGCAATGTGCTCATATCTGTGGATGATTAGCTAGCTACTTAGCTGGGATAGTGAGGAAGCTAGGGTGCTGTAAATTATCATTTGCTTGCTGTCTGAGCTGGCAGTTAGTGGCTCCCATAAACAGCGTGGTGTCCACGGTTCCTTACTGCGGACGGCTCTGTGTGCTGCCAATATATATTTCACAGAGTAGGCAGAGCAAAAAGTCTCCAAATTTAACTTGAGTAGCCCTTTCACAGTGGTGACTTGAATTAAAAAATATAATTTTTATTTTGAACTTTTTAAAAATGCACATATGCACATAAACCCCAAATTTGCTCCTGGGCTGGTGGTAAGAGAAAATCGTCTTTTCCAGCGACATGCCATGGTCCACACATATCCTCACATGGATTAGATATATTGATGACATCTTAATACTGTGGACCGGCACTAAACGGCTTTTCGAAGAGTTTGTAATGTGGCTCAATGATAACAATCTAAACTTACGATTTACAGCTGCAATAGACGAGAATACGATGACATTTCTGGATATCATTATCAAAATCGAAGCAGACGGCAAACTCACGAGCGATTTATATCGTAAAGAAACCTCTACCAATAGCCTCTTAGCCTGGGACAGTTACCACCCTTTCCCCCTACGACGAGGCATCCCTAAAGGCCAGTTCCTAAGGGCAAGACGCAACTGTTCCAACGACAACTGCTTCAACAAGGAATGTGACAAACTCCACAATAGGTTTCGACAACGTAAATACCCTATTGAAATTCTAAACACAGCTGAACAACATGCCCGCATTTGCAACAGGAGTTCTCTCCTTATCCCAAAACAGCGACCAGATAACAAAAACGTAATTAGAATTATTGGCACCTACGACACTGGACACCAGGAAATCTTCAACATCCTTAAGTCCTATTGGGAAATTCTTCAGAAAGATGATGATATCAAACAGCATATCTCCGATCTCCCTAAAATCACCTATAGACGTGGCCGGAATATTCGCGACCACGTGGTGAAAAGTCATCTGAAACCAACCACCTCTTGTAAGAACTGGCTCACACGCTCAATCCCAAATGGGACCTTTAAATGTTCCAAATGTCTGGCATGCAAATATATTCTGAAAGGCAACTCCTTTACCGCGAATGCTACAGGTAAACAGTATGAAATACGTGATTTCATCAATTGCCTGTCAACCAATGTAGTATATTTGATCACATGCAGCTGTAAAAAACAGTATATCGGAAAAACGCGTCAACAACTGCGACGGAGAATACTGGGTCATATTGGCAATATAGGGAGGAAAGAGATCACCTCCGTAGCAACCCATGTGTGGGAACACCATAATGGAAATGCTGAATGCTTGGCTTTCCAAGGGATTGAAGCAATTAGATCGGATGGTAGAGGCGGCAACCCTGACAGCCTGCTACTTCGTAAAGAGGCCAATTGGATTTTCCGCTGCGGAACCACACAACCAGTTGGCCTAAATGAAATTCTGTCATTTAATTGCTTCATCTAACAGATAACCTTCTAGTACCTTTTCTGTTTTTGGGCCTAAGAACTATAATTCTGAATCAACCTCCATCCATGGTCGTCATGCGACACTATAAATAAGACCACAAGTGATGGTCCATCATTCACCCGTACCAAATCTTACGGTTTTACCATATTATCCGCCGCTATCTTTATGTTTTGGATCAAGATCGTATTATACTTACCTTAAATTTCTGGGTCACAAATATAAAACTAACTAAATGAATCCTGTAATATCTATTACTGTATTATCAAAGAGGACCTATTAAATACAAACAACACCCAACACGGGGTCTTTTCCCATGGAGCATCTGCAATAAAAAGAAAAAACCTTGTTGACAAACATCTTTATTTACACACTTCAAACTCTGGATAATATAGTGAATATTGTGAAGTCCATCACTCGCCCTGAACATACTGATCCTATTATCCCTCACGGACCCATCCGACTATTCTTGGTCTTTTCCGGGTATCCATCACGGATCAGATGCATTCTTTGCATCTCACCGTGAGCGCCCGTAGGTCGCCACACCCCCCCATCGATAACGCTATGACAGCACGCCAATTAGAGTCCTGAGAAACGGCCCCACACTGAGCCGCTTGTCCCGATGATGCGGCACGCATGGTGACGTCACTACGCGTTACATAGTGACGTCACGTCACCAGGACGTGAGGTCTCGCTGCTATGAGACGCAGATGCGTCCCACGAGACGCCGCGCGTCATGACGTCCCCCCACGTCTCTGCAGCGCTGTGCATCGGGGGGCGGTATGTAGGACGCGATCCACGGCCCACCTGAGTGCACGGACCTATACGAGCGCTGCGACTGATAATAACAGACCCAGTCCGGCCCTGTGTCCGCTACACTGCGCAATACACATGCCTGATGTTACGGAGGGAGGTTGGATTCAGCGTCGCTCAGGTTGTCATGGCACCACGACACACGTCACGGGAGTACACACCCCCTGACGTTAAGCCGGACTCGGATTGGCCAGCAAATACCGAGGAGGCGGGGACAAAATAATGAGCCCCCTCTGATCTTTCCTATAGACCACATCAGTAGAGGCATAGCCCGCGCCGATCGTCACACTGGGGGCTCCTTTCCACTGGCGAGATAGTTGTGCGTTTTCAGTGCGATGTGAGAGTGCGGGTTCTCGGGGGAAGGTCCTGCACGTGTGGTTCTGTGACAGCCTTCCATTGGCGATGTTTGGGGGCAGGCTGCGATGCGAGGATTTAAAATCGCAGCAGGGGGATTGTTTCAGCGTTTTGCGTTTTTTTCTCTCGCACACACAGCGTAATGGCAGGGCGGATGTCGCGTCGCATCGCAGCGCAATCGCACTTGCGGTTTTGCGGCGATGCGGTGCGATCTTGGCATTGCGATTTTCTCGCAGCGATTATCGCCGTCGCCAGTGGAGAGGAGCCCTGAGGGACGATCGTTTCCACAACATCAGAGGACCCACACTCCAGTAACCATTGAGGACTCCCGATCCAGTGCTGGGTTTACATGGAGTCTAATAATAACAAATGAGCCCTTCCCATCCACATGATGTGTACACAAGGGGGCGTAGTCTATCTTGATAGGTGGACAAATTGATCACACCCTCTTGAAGGAGGGCACTGCACTATATAAGGCAAGCACCTTGCATCCAGAGCTCATTCCCTAGCCTACCATCTGGGCTATGGACACCAACTTTTGTTATTTTCATCTTGTATCCACCCTTTTCTTCTGTCAATTCTGACACTCTGGGAAAAGAAACTCGGGCGGGTTCTGTTAGATAAGCTCCTACACGTAACAGGCTAGTAAACCACTAGTCTGTTTATGTGATAGCTAAAGAAGCAGCAGATTGGTGAACGGGGTGTTCTCTATAGAGAAGCGGGGGGCTAGTGCTTCTCTCCTTTTCCTCACCTGGGGATATGTGTCCTGAATAAGCACAGGCACAAAAACCCTTGCGATACCGGCTTAGCGTCCCAGTATGCATATTGCATAGGACGAACCGGCTATCCAATCTCTGGACAGAGACGGATTGCTCCAATACTACTTTACTCACAGCATAATACTGCATCCCTATGGTATGTTTCTGTGAGTAGTAGCAGCTTGAACATTCCCGTATCAGTCCTGAACACCCCACGCCAGACATTCGCATTCAAGGCTGATTTGGGTCATTAGGATACGCTATCTCTGGCAAATCTCAAATTATTGCTTTTGTCAATAAGAGAAATTTGAGTATCGAACTTTCTACCCAGGCTAGACCCGATCCTTTGAGAAACCTGCTGCATGAACAGGCCCTCCAAAAATTAAGATATTCGTTTCTTTATCAATTGGTCTATTGGTGACCTCATGATATCATCTATACTGTCTCTACTCAATCCCGATTTATAATGCTCCTGATGATCCACGAGAATTGAAGTGGTGAAACGCGTCGAGCAATTAAATACGAGAATCAGCATACTAAAAAGGGAAATTCGAATACGCTTGGGTCAAGTATTTACACTACGACCCTTATCTATAGAGGCGAGGCCGTCCTATATTAACCGGGAGACTCTCTCTGGAGGTTGGCATCATATATATCTAGCAACCTCGGGAGATGATCCCTACGGCCAAGGCCAATTCCGACTATCCATTTAGGAATTGGTCAGGTACCTCTACCCTCCTTTGAAAAAAAAGGGGGGGGGGGGAAAAGAATTGTGAAGAAACGAACGTTCAAATCACTAAAAATTGCATCCATCTACGGTGTGTGGGCTTTATAAATAAAAAAGACCAAAACAACTGGGGATTATCTTACAAACCCCAAGTACCAATATACCCCTGCCTCATACATTACCGGCTTTAAGCAGGACAAAAAAACTTCGTGGTCGCCGGTGACCAGATCACACAAACACCCACACACACAGCACAATTGGATGCCCATCTTTAGTGACGGTGTGGTTGGATGGTATTTACCACGCCCCTTACTTACTTTTTTTGTTTTTGTTGTTTTATGTGTTGTGCCCCTATATGTGCATTTTTAAAAAGTTCAAAATAAAAATTATATTTTTTAATTCAAGTCACCACTGTGAAAGGGCTCTGTGTGCTGCGGTTTATTCTTCTAAAGCTAAGTGCTGTCTTTTATTTTGTTTTGTCCCTTATCAATTTGGCCAAGTAGGGTTACTTAGGTCCCAGGAACGAGTGCAGGCCCTCATCTATGGGCGCGATCAGTCTGCCGTGTCAGGCAGGGCCCTCTCCCTCGTTCATTACGTAGTTAGGGAAAGACTTCCCATTTATAATTTGTCAGTTTGTTTTGTCTTGCGCACTGTGAGCAATTATTGTGCACGTCTGCAGTTGCTGGTCCAGCACGTCCTATGCAGACGTAACAGAATTTACAGCCGCACTTACTTGGTGGGATCTTGTTTACCATTGTTAAGATGAATCCTATTGAGCTGTTAACTAATCAGCTGAAGGCGCTGGCACTGGAGGTTGCTGAAATAAAACAGCAGCAACCCATTCTGGGGGCTCCTATTAAAGAGCCTAAGATCGATCTTTTGGAATGCTTTTCTGGAGATAGGATAAAATTTGCTTGCTTCAAAGAGTCCTGTAAACTTTATTTCAGGTTACGCCCTCTGTCCTTGGGTGACGAGCTGCAGGAGGGTGGGAATCATTATTTCTAGGTTGCAGAGTGCCCTCAGGCATGGGCATTTTCTTTGCTCCCCTCCTCTGAAGCTCTGTCCTTTGGGGATCAGTTTTTTTGAGGCCTTGGGTTTGATTTATGATGATCCCGATAGGGTTTCACTGGTAGAGGGGAGGCTCAGAGGCTTGCGTCAGGGAGATTCTCCTATTGAGGATTTCTGCGCTGAATCCGCCACTGGGTGACAGAGACTAATTGGAACGACCCGGCGTTGCGGAGTCAGTTCTATTGCAGCTTAGTGGATAAAATTAGGGACCTTTTAGTGGCATATCCCGTGTCTCAAAACCTTGATGCAGCAATGTCTTTAGCCATTAGGGTAGGAAGATGGATTAGGGAAAGGCATAAGGAGCTTTCCCATAACCCTGCTTCCCGGCCAACGGCTGAGGAAGAACCAATGCAATGGGGTTCAGCGGTTGGCAACGCCTGTAAGTGGAAGAGGGGTCACTGCAGAGGGTGGTGTTTCCACTGCAACCAGACAGGGCATTTCTGCAAAATTGTCCTCGCCGTAACTCTCAGCCAGGAAGACTAGGTAGTCTGGAGGTTAGAGGGGAAACCCCACTAGGTCCAATGAATGCTTGGATGTCATCCTGCAGTCTGGTTCCTCCTGCTGAGATTCTCACTGAGGGTAATATTGATCCAATCAAGGTCTTCTTGGATTGTGGAGCTTGTGTCAATCTTATTCATCAAGAGACGGTCAAGCATTGTGGGTTTGAGGTAAAACCTCTGGATTACCCCATCGCCGTCTATGGTATTGATGCCTCTTCGTTGTCCCAAAGTGGTCTGAGGTTTTGTGTTCCAAACCGTTGTCTAAAGGTTGGATTATTTCACACTGAATTATCACCTTGTATGTGATGGAATCCCTTCCAGCGCAAATAGTCTTGGGTTTGCCTTGGTTGCGGTTGCATAATCCCGTGTTAGATTGGGAGAAGAGAGACGTTGTTAAAAGGAGCCCCTACTGTAGTGAGTGCTGTATTTCGGTAAAAGTGTATTCTGTACAATCCGAGTTACCTGATGATTGGTCTGACTTTGCTGATGTGTTTTCACAAGAAGGGGCAGACAAATTACCGCCTCACAGAAAAGGGGACTGTTCTATTGAACTCATTCCGAACTGTAAATTGCCCAAAGGTTACATGTACAGCCTTACTGCGCCTGAGAGACAGTCCATAAAGGATTATATTCAGGACAGTCTAAAGAAAAGACACATCCATCCCTCAGATTCTCTGTTAGCCACTAGGTTTTTCTTTGTTAAGAAGAAGGATGGGGGTCTGCGACCCTGTCTGGATTTTTAGGGAGCTCAACAAGATCACTAAGCGTAGTCCGTACCCGTCGCCTCTCATTCCTGATCTGTTTCCCCAGTTGAAGGGTGCCAACTGGTTTTCCAAGTTGGATCTACGAGGGGCATATAACTTGATTCAGATCAAGGAGGGGGTCGAATGGAAAACGTCATTTAACACCCCAGAGGGGCATTTTGAGAGTTTGGTGATGCCGTTTGGGTTAACAAATACGCCTGCAGTTTTTCAGTCTTTCATTAATGAAGTCCTGTATGAATTTATTGACCGCTTTGTCCTGGTATATCTTGACGATATTTTAATCTTTTCGTCAGATATTGAGACACACAATGACCATGTTAGTCAGGTCCTTCAGGCTTTACGCAATAACAGTTTGTTTGTGAAAAGGGTAAAATGTGTTTTTTCCGTTAAGGAGATTACCTTTCTGGGACACATTATTACCCCAAGTGATTTCAGGATGGACCCAGAGAAGGTCCGGGCGGTGCGGGACTGGGTGTTACCAGTAAAAACATTAAAACTAATGCTCTTTCTAGGAGTTTAATTCCCATAATTTGAGATGAACCTCCCGCACCCATCCTCTCGGAGGGGATAGTGGTATCTGCAGTTTCTCTGGAGTTGGAGCAGCAGGTCCATAATGCGCAAGACTTGGCTCCAGCAGGTTTGCCGGTGGGGAAGCTGTTTGTTCCTGTCCATTTGAGGTTGCAAATACTGTCTGAAGTACACAATTCCATGTTGGCTGGGCATCCAGGAATCAATAATACCCAGAAGTTCCTCACAAGGAGGTTTTGGTGGCCATTTTTGTGACGTGATGTGTTCAGTTTTGTCTCATCCTGTGCAGTTTGTGCCAAGACTAAGTTGCCTCGTAATTCTCCTGCTGGGAGGTTGATTCCTATGCCAATACCCAGGAAACCTTGGACTCACTTGTCGATGGATTTCATTACAGACTTGCCTCTTTCTGGAGGTAATACGGTCATCTGAGTACTGGTAGATCGGTTTAGCAAGATGTGCCATTTTGTGGCACTTCCCAGTCTTCCCAATACCAGAACTTTGTCCGAATTGTGCGTCACACAGGTTACCAGCTAATATTGTCTACGATCAGGGGTTCAATTTGTATCTAAATTCTGGCGTTTTGTTTGCTCTCGCTTGGGTATTGAGCTCTCGTTTTCTTCGGCCTATCATCCTCAGACTAATGGACAAACAGAAAGATTTAACCAAAGTCTGGAACAATATCTGCAGTGTTATGTCTCAGTTAGACAGGAGGATTGGTCAGAGTTCTTGCCCTTAGCTGAATTTGCACTAAACAATAGACCACTTGATTCTACGGGGACGTCGGCCTTCTTCTGTAATTATGGTTTCCACCCGTGTTTTGGTCCCTTTTCCAAGGAAGTATCGGAGGTGCCTGAGGAGAACGAGTTCTCCTCTAACATCAAAAGGTGTGGACAGAGATTCAGAAGAATCCTCAGAAGACGGCTAAAAATTTTAAGCGGGTGGCGGATTACAGACGTTCGGAGGGGACTAACTTCTTGGTGGGGGACTTGGTTTGGTTGTCTACTAGGAGCATAATAATCAAACAACCGTCATTCATTAGGTCCACAATTTATTAGTCCATTTAAAATCTTGGAAAAAATTAATCTGGTGTCTTTTTGTTTAGAGTTTCCTAGTTCATTGAGAATCCATAATGTATTTCATAAATCTCTGTTGAAAAAGTTTGTAGACTCAATGGCAATGGTACATCGCCGCCAGCTCCGGTTGTGGTGGATGGAGAGGTTCATTTTAAGGTAGGTCGCATATTGGATTCTTGCCTTGTTAGGAGATCTCTTCAGTATTTGGTGCATTGGTGTGGCTATGGTCCTGGGGAGAAGACGTGGGTACCGGCAGCGGATGTCCATGCGGACCAATTAGTGAAAAATTTTCACAGGCTGAATCCTAAGCGACCTGGTCCTAAGGGTCCTGAGGCCCCTTCCGGAAGGGGAGGTACTGTAGCAGGTTTTAGACATCGTTCTGCACCTTCTAGCTTAGTAGCCGTGACACAATGCGCTCATATCTGTGGATGATTGGCTGGATATTTAGCTGGGATAGTGAGGAAGCTATAAATTGTCATTTGCTTGCTGTCTGAGCTGGCAGTTAATGGCTCCCGTGGACAGCGTGGTGTCCACTATTCTTTACTCCAGACGGCTGAGTGTGCTGCGGCTTATTCCACTGTTATTCTGTTACGTCTGCATAGGACGTGCTGGACCAGCCACTGCAGACGTGCACAATAACACACTGTTTTAGTGGAAAAACAACTCAGATTTCTCGCCTCCACACTGCTGGTTAGTAAGGCAGCTGGAGAATCCTGACTTCTTCACTCAGAACATGATTTGTCTCTTCTTACTCTGCAGAACTCCTCTCGCATGTCCTCCTCTGATGACTACCTACTCCGGACTCTCTCAGCAGACTCCCTTCTTATCCTGTCTAACTCCCGCACCTGAACGCGCATGCGTGGGCATCCACAAGCACCGCGAGATTTGATCGCGATGTTTTGCATCAAAGATGCCAGATAGTCCATGCTGTGTACACAAACATCCCGAGATTTAACATCTCTGCCATTACCAACCTATCTACAAGCTTACCCGGTGCATATGTTAGTGTATATGTATCCTAGCAAGACCTCATTGATGGTACAGCACACCCATCCTGTCATATATCTATCGCAAAAAGACTAGATACAAACCAGACTGCGTCCACCAATATCTGAACAAATATCATCAGTCATTTAACAAAAAATACCAAGAAGCTAAAAGTCTCAAATATACATAGAGGTCTTTAGGTTAGATAGATCAGTGTTTCTCATCAGGGATGTTATTGCCCCCTGGGGGCCATTTTTATTTCTCAAGAGGGCGGTGGAACGAAAAGGGGTGGCAGGGGGGCGTTGGAAGATAAAGGGGGCAGTAGGGGGGGTTCTGTGTTTGCTGTTCATTTTTTTTTTCATCTAGTAACTACATTTTTCTAAAACTTTGTAGAGATACCTCGGTTTTTATCGATAATCCATCTGAAAACAATCAGCGGAATACGAAACCGACAAACCGAGGCAATTATTTCCATATGAATCACTTTCATGTAGTGGGAGTTGTGTGCAGCCTGCGCGCCTCTATCAAATAATGTATGACTTTTATAACTCCATGACTCCGCTTCAGATCAATCACACTTCATAACACTGAATAACCTACAGCACAACCTAACCCGCTGTATTCCATAATGCCACTGATCGGCTGGAACGGCTTCAGACTTTCACTTGTGTGGATCTCTGGAAGTTGTAGTTTTAGTGGACACCAAGTGTCTTTTCAGAACACTGATATAAACTACAACTCCCAGAGACCCACACAAGTGAAAGTTCCAGCCAATCAGCGGCATTACAGAATACAGCGGGTTAAGTTATTCTTTAGGTCAGGGGTCCCCAACCACTGGTCCGCAGACCAGGAACGGGCCATTGGATTTTTTTGCCAGTCCGTGGCACCGCTGCAGACCAGCACTAAACACTAAGGCCTCGTGTCCACGGGGAAAATCAGATCCGCTGCAGATTCTCCATAGAGAATCTGCAGCGGGTCCCTCCTGCCCCGCGGACATGAGCGCTGAAAATAACAATAAATAAGAATAAACTCACCTCCCATCCGCTCCGTTTCTTCTCTTCGCTGCGGTGTCATCTTCTCTCGTCGCGGCCGGATCTTCTTTCTTCGGCTCGGCGGATGTGCATGATGACGTCGGTGACGTGCCCCGCGCATGCGCCGGGCCGAAGCAAAATGATCCGGCCGCGACTGAGAGAAGATGGCGCCGCGCCGAAGAGAAGAACCGGAGCGTGTGAGTAAAATATGATTTTTGTCTCCCGCGGATCCGGACGGCTTCCATAGGCTTCAATAGAAGCCCGCGGGAGCCGTCCCCGCGGGAGACCCGCATGAAAATGGAGCATAGTCCAGATTTTTCCATGCTCCATTTTTTTTTAAATCCCTTTTATTGACCACCCGCAGGTATTTATCTACCCCGCGGGTGGTCAATGCATCCCTATGGGGTGCGGATCCGCGCGCGGGAGAAGAGTTAAAATCCGCTGCGGATTTTAATTCTTATTTTGCCCATGGACATGAGCCCTAACAGTGTGCTCTGCTCTGTGGTGGCTCAGAGCACACTGTGTGAGCTGGCCTCAGTAGACACAGCTCCCGGCAGAGAACATTATGTGGGGCTCAGCGTTAGGGGGCCGGTACTGTTGTATTATGTCACCACCGGAAGTTAGGGGTGGCGACATAATACAGCAGTTTTAACATTTGTAGATGCTCCCAGCTTCTGCATGACTGGGAGTGCTGCAGCGGCCCCAGGGGGAACGCAGCCCACCACCGCCCACAGTGATAGCGCCGGAGCCCCAGCATCGCCAACACTCAAGCTGTTACTCAGCCCATCGGACAGACGCTGACATCCCCACTAAGCTAATGGACTGTCGGCGGGGGTGAGTCACAGCAGGTGTTCTCCATAACCCCACCCCCATATGACTAAAGCCCCACCTCTTCCCCACCCCCACCCCACCCTGCCGGGCCATGGAAAAATGGTCTTGCTTGAAGCTAGTCCCTGCTGCAGAAAAGGTTGGGGACCCCTGCTTTAGGTTATCCAGTGTAATTAATCTGTATCGAAATCATGGAGTTATAAAAGTCATACATCATTATATGATAGAGCGACATAAGCAGTGCATCCTTGAAGCATACTTTATAAAAATGGCTGAGAAGAAGAAATGCCATCAATATTTAAATTAATACTTGAGATACGGATTCATCCCTTCTCCTACAAACGGACAGCTTCCTTTGTGCCTCATTTGTGAAAAGGCATTTTGAAATGAAGCTATGGTCGTGTTAAAGAACACAGAATTTGTAATGCAAATTGACGAGTCCACGGTTAGAGACAATGAAGCATTGCTGCTAGCTTACATTCGTTTCATTAATCGGAATGAAGAGGTAGTGGAGGAACTGTTGCTTACCAGACATTTAACCACCGACACGAAAGGCTCCTCTATATACGAAAGAGTGGAAGAAATTTTCCAAGAAAAAACATCCCTTTAACAAATGTACTCGCTTGTGCAACCGATGGAGCTGCATCCATGATTGGTCGATATTGTGGATTTATAACCCATTTAAAATCTGCTGTACCTGGCATAATGGCCGTCCGCTGTGTGATCCATCGGCAGCACCTTGGTGCTAAACATTTATGTGAGATTGCATGATTCTCTGCGCTCTGTAATTACTGCTGTTAACAAGATAAAAGCGCACTCTTTGAACCAACGTCTTTTCCGCAAGCTCCGTCAAGACCATGACGAAGAATTCAAACGTCTACTGCTACAAACCGAAGTGAGGTGGCTATCAAGAGGAAAGTGTTTACGACGCATCTACGAACTTTTTGACACAGTAGTCGTGTTTCTTCGGCCGACTGACCCAAGCCTTTTGATGCAATCGAACTACGACATCTTGACGTTGCCTATCTCACAAACGTATTTCACAAATTCAACGAGGTCAACACAAAGCTACAAAAGGACAAAATGAATTTCATTAAGGCTTAAGGTATAATCCTTCATTGCCAAAAAGGACCTTCATACCAAAATTGCACGCGAATGACGGAGACAAACTTCAAGATGCAGACTTAGAGACGTTTTTTGCTCACACCTCAAATAAGCTAAAGAAGACATGCAAACTAGGTTTCATGATCTATGTACCCTGGAAATACCAACGTGGGTACTCAATCCATTTTCAGCAGATGCACAGATGCAGGGGAAGCTCATCCCAGTTACAAAAGCAGTCGATTGACCTGAAACACGATAGTGAAGCCCAAGCATTATCCCAACAATGTGGCTATGAATGTTTTGGGGTAAAAGTGAAAAATTCCTATCCTGTGGCAGCAAGTTAAGTTGCTCAGGCTAGCTTTTCCATCTACATACTTAGTGAGAGGGGCTTCAGCACGGTTCAGCAGCACCTGACAAAAGCGAGCAACAAACTTTAGATATGTGTAAGGGGCAACTTGAGACTGCGGTTGATGAAGATAGAAGCAGATATCGTGAAATTGGCGTCCGCTCATCGAACCCAAGGCAGCCATTAATGACAGATTGATTGGGGCAAACATTATTATTATTAGTCGAATTTCCTTGTTTATTAGTCTTCTGACCATTAAGGATTAAGGTGTGTCTTGCATTTTCTTTATACGTTGTCCGTTTCTATCAAATGATAATTAATGATGGTATGATCGCTTGTTTCCCCCAACAATCTTCTGAATAACACCTATTTATTATTGTATCCACAATTAACCCTTTCCAATCCAATGTCGGGCCTGCCCCGACATCATAATTTCCCTCCACAGCTCCGATGTCGGGGGAGGCCTGACACTGCAGTGCAGGAGTGCATCTGCACCTGACCATCAGACACATCATGAGACACATCGGGTGCAGATATACTCCTGCACTGATCCTCATCAAGGACCCCCGAGGAGAAGGCAGAAAGGGTTTTTAACCCTTTCTGCCTTCTCCTTTACACATTACATAGAGCTGAATTAACACTATGTAATGCAGGAGATTCCAGCCGGTGATCATGTGACCGCCGCTGTCACCTGACCCCCAGCGGTCACATGAACGCCGAGCCGGGAGCCTGCACCGTGGGGGGGCCTGCTTACCTGTTTGGCGTCTTCCGCATTCTCCCTTCTGTCTCCCGGCTCGGCGATCATGTGACCGCTGGGTGCCACCTGACCCCAGCGGTCACATGATCGCCGAGCCGGGAGGCAGAGGGAGAATGCGGAAGATGCCGGACAGGTAAGCAGGCCCCCCCACGGTGCAGTGAGCACCTACACCCTCCTGAACTCTGTCAGTTCAGGAGGGTGCAGGGAAATTTATTTTTTCTCATCCATTCTCACCAGCTCCAATTTATTTGGAGCTGGGGAGAATGAATGAGAAAAAATAATTGGATTGGAAAGGGTTAACCTGTTTTTAAATATTTTGCACCTACATTTTAGCAGCTAAAATACTTCTTTGGTAATTTTTAGAGTTTTCACAATTAATGCTAATCGGTTAAACACGATCAAACGTTCCAAAAAAAGTATTTAGTATTTTAATTTGTACTTTTAACTTTGCAAACAAGGTAAACTTTGACTGGGTTTAAACTAGTAGGGCTTGGGGGAGCTGGCCACCATCCCAATACCTAAAGGGGGCGCTGGGTTGAAAACAATTGAGAACCACTGAGATACATCAACATGTAGGGGATTATATGAACTTTGGGACATCTGTTGGCTCATTAGCCTACAAGGGCAAAATGGTGCACACAAATAATTGGTCAGCTACACCCCATATAAATATAACCAAATGTAAAATACTCCATACTAATGTATCCAGCCCTATAATATCTTCAGTCCCAACAACATTTATAATTATATGGCTCATCCTAATTAAATGTGAATAGAGAGCCCCATACACCAATTACACCATAGGTCTACTGCCCACATGACCCCCCCATATGCACAATGTGACATGTTCCAATATGTGGTCCCATAACATAGTGACAACACAAGATATAGATGTGTAACATAGTCCTTTATTCCAATGTTTCATCAGTCAATGATCAGGATTGTTTTATACCAAAAGAATAACAGAGTCCCAATATCCATCCCAAAATACATTTTAATTAGCAATAAGCAAGAAGGCGCACATGGATGGGAGCACATCCAGATACCATACAGAAAGCCTCTAAAAAGAAAGAAAACAAATATATTAAAATTAGAAGCCTAAAGCATGTTACTGCTCTGCATATATAGAACAGTATCCCTACACAGCGATGCCATTACCCAGGGTCTATATATAAGGCATATAATGGTATTCTAGGTTAAGGCCTTTAGGGGCCATAGTATCCAGTTCAAATATCCACTTTAGTTCTTTACATTTTAATGGCTTCCATCGATCCCCTCCTCTTGGTTGCGGCGCAACATAGTCTGTAATCCTGAATTTAAGCTGGTTTATCGAGTGATTATATTCCATGAAGTGCTTCGGTATTGGTACCTCACTATTTCTCGTCCTTATCGTACTGTTATGTTTTACTCTACGGGTACGTGCTTCCATGCTTCTTTCCCCCACGTAACTGAGGCCACAAGAACATGTGATCAAATAGACCACATGAGTAGTGGCACAGGAGTACCTCCCTTTAATATAGAATTTCTTACCTGTCAAGGGGTGTCTAAAGCTGTCTCCTTTCTGTATGTTCTCGCAGCACAAACACCCCAGACAGGAGAAGTTGCCATTCTTGGCCGGTGTCAGTGTCCATTGTGTCAGTCCACCCCCCGGATTCACCAGGGGGCGTATCAACCTATCCCTAAGATTAGGGCTTCTTTTATATGCCATCCAAGGCATTTTACAGAACTCTGGAATGTCACCCCAACACTTCACCAATAGCAACCAGTGTTTTTTAATTAGACTGTTTACTCTATGGCTCTCAGGACTATATGTTGAGATGAATGGAATTTGTGTCTCTCTGTGTATGTACCCTCTCAATCAACGAATCATCTTGTGTCAATCTCCTAACTTTAGATGTCGTGTCCTTCAACAATTGTACTGGGTATCCCCTATCTATAAATTTACAACACATTTCTTCAAGTCTGAGGTCTATCATGTCCTCATCGGCTATACGCCTAACGCACAATAGCTGGCTCCATGAGAGCGACTCGATCATCCTCTTTGGGTGACTCCTATCGTAAACTAGCAGGCTATTCCTATCTGTTGTCTTTGTATAGAGATCTGTCTTTAATCCAGAACCTGCAGTAGATACCTTGACATCTAAAAACGGAATAGCAGTCTTGGAGAATGTCAGGGTGAATTGTAGTGAGGTACGATTGAAATTCCAAAAATCCCAACTCGCTTCCCCTTCATATAACAAAAATGTCGTCAATATAGCGATACCAGCACATCACTTGATTCCAATATCCAGAGAGGTAAATATGGTCTTCCTCAAATATGCGCATATATGTATTCGCATAAGTGGGTGCCATATTAGATCCCATAGCATTACCCTGTTGCTGTCAGTAGTACACACCCGCAAACACAAAATAGTTGTTTGCGGGGATGTACTCCCACGGCGACACGGCAAAGTGCTGACAGTTCAGGGATAAATCAGAAGTATTGAGGCAACGCTGGACAGCCAACCAACCCTTTTCATGGGTAATTGAAGTGTATAACGCGACGACAGCAAATGTTGCCAAAAGCATTGCATCAGTTACTTTTTAGTTCTTAATCTTACGTGGGAAATCTCCAGTATCCTTAATATAGGTGTTACGGTACTCTGCCCCCCGAGTGCCAAGTGGGATGCCCTGATCTTCCCGCACCCCACTGTCCCTGCCTACTTGCCTCGGCCCTGGCTAACCCCAGGCAGACAACTGGACGGCGGTCCCTGCCCTGGCTAGGGACCTGGCGGCTGACAAGCAGGAAACTACCTAATGGGGGGAAAAGAGTGCCGACAGAGGAGGCAGATGAATCAGACCAACAAAACTGACAAGGCTAGAGATGGAGCTCACAGGCAAACTGGCAGGGTGCTGGATAGCAACTAGTGCTGACTGGGCCAGACTAGATTAGAGGCAAACAGAACCAACAAAAACAGACTGAGTAACAGGGGACCAGAGGGAGCTGACCGACAACTAGGGACTGACTGAGGAGAACCGCAGACAGACTAGCTAGGTGCATGCAGAACCAATAACTGGCAATGAGCTCACTTCACTGCCAGTCTTTTAACCACAAGGTTCCGCCCAGGGGCGGAGAGTGGGAGGAGGCAACTCCGCCCACTGCTGTATAAGAAGAACGGAGGAGGGCGGGCGGCACCCTACGGGCGGACACGCCCATGCCGCCGCCCACAGCTGCTGGGATAACCTCGACACAGGGCTCCAGGCCGCCGGAGCGACGCGCCGCGCTGTATGGTAACATTACCCCCCTCTGACGGGGGACCTCCGGGCCCCCGGAAACTCGACCAGGCTTATCCAAAAAACGGCTGTGAAAACGCTGTACCAACCCGAGAATGTGACCCTCCCGAGCGGTCACCATGGGCTGATCCTCAGGTCCATGACTTCGGTAGTCTGTGACAACAGGTTTCGACAAAGACGTATGGCACCCCGTGCGACCCCTCCTTTTGCGATTTCCAGAGGACCGGTACCCCTTCTGTTCGACTGAGCAGGGGGGAGGGGGAGCATGATGGCTATGGCAGGACGGCCCCCACTGGGTTAGCTCCCCAGTGGCCCAATCGAATTGGGGGTTGTGCAACGCCAGCCACGGCCTCCCTAGTACCATGTCTACCGACATTTTCTCCATCACCAGGAATGATAGACCTTCCAAATGGCGACCCCCCACCATGAGTTGTAACACTGGGGTCCTCCATCGTACCAAGCCCGAAGCAAGAGGGGTAGCATCAATGCTAGCAAAACGAATTGGCGTCTTTAGCGCCACAAATTCAGCCCTCAGGGGCTCAACGAGACGCATGCTTATCAGGTTAGCAGCAGCTCCGGAATCAATAAACGCCTGCCCTAGGCGGGAGAAGTTCCGGAATCTAACCTGGCAGGGTATCAGAAGTCTAGGACGTACCTGAGGTCCTAGGCGACTCTCCCTGCAGTCGCCTAGGACTGGAAGTCTTTCTGCCGTTTCAGACTGTGGACGCTGAGGCCTCCAGGGGCAAGTTATCACCTGATGTCCAGCTTTCCCGCAGTAGAGACAGAGATTATGTAATAACCGAATCCGGCGTCGCTCCTTGGGGTCCAGCGGGTCCAGTTCCATAGGTTCGGGAACAGAGACTGGTACGGACGGGGAGGGAACAGGACAAATGACCTCCCTGACTCTATGGGTCGGTCTATCTTGCTTCCCAGCCCTGAGCCTCCTATCTGCCTTCACTGCTAACTCCATAGCCTCCTTTAAGGACCCGGGAACGGGATGGGAGATCAACAGTTCTTTGACCGCGTCTGAGAGACCTTGCATAAAAACGTCTTTCAGGGCACTATCGTTCCATGCAGTATCGCCCGCATAGCGTCTGAAATTGGAGCAATAATCCTCCACACAAAGCGACCCCTGATGCAGCGCCAGCAACCGCGCAACCGCCAACCCCACTCGGTCCAGTTCATCGAAGATACCCCCGAGTTCCTGAAAAAAGGAGTCCACCGACTGCAGGGAGGGGGAACCCTCGGGAATGGAAAAGGCCCAAGTCTGGGCAGAGCCCCGCAGCAGGGACATTATAAGCCCGACCCTCTGGACCTCCGAGCCGGAAGAACGGGGACGCATCCGAAAAAAACGGCGACACGCCTGTTGGAAAACGAAAAACTTGTTCCTCTCCCCAGAGAACACCTCGGGAAGAGGGCACTTGGGTTCGGGACAGGTAGAGGCGTTCTGCTCCTGCGACAACGCCCACTGCTCCTGGGCCACCATGCGGGCTGACAAATCCCGGATCACTGGCACCAGGTCTTGCAGCTGGTTTGCAAGGGCGCTGATCGCCGCCATGAAAAGAAAAACAATATTTTAAGGGCCAGTTATTATGTTACGGCACTCTGCCCCCCGAGTGCCAAGTGGGATGCCCTGATCTTCCCGCACCCCACTGTCCCTGCCTACTTGCCTTGGCCCTGGCTAACCCCAGGCGGACAACTGGACGGCGGTCCCTGCTCTGGCTGGGGACCTGGCGGCTGACAAGCAGGAAACTACCTAATGGGGGGAACAGAGTGCCGACAGAGGAGGCAGATGAATCAGACCAACAAAACTGACAAGGCTAGAGATGGAGCTCACAGGCAAACTGGCAGGGTGCAGGATAGCAACTAGTGCTGACTGGCCAGACTAGATTAGAGGCAAACAGAACCAACAAAAACAGACTGAGTAACAGGGGACCAGAGGGAGCTGACCGACAACTAGGGACTGACTGAGGAGAACCGCAGACAGACTGGCTAGGTGCAAGCAGAACCAATAACTGGCAGTGAGCTCAATTCACTGCCAGTCTTTTAACCACAAGGTTCCGCCCAGGGGCGGAGAGTGGGAGGAGGCAACTCCGCCCACTGCTGTATAAGAAGAACGGAGGAGGGCGGGCGGCATCCTACGGGCGGACACGCCCATGCCGCCGCCCACAGCTGCTGGGATAACCTCGACACAGGGCTCCAGGCCGCCGGAGCGACGCGCCGCGCTGTATGGTAACAATAGGACTGTGATCCTACTGAGAATTGCCCAAGTACACGGTCCAGGAATTGCTGAATAGAGAGTCGCAGCCGGCAACAATGGGTCTCCCTGGGGGATTACTTAAATTCTTGTGAATTTTAGGTAAAGTGTACAATGCAGGTACTACCGGATGTTCCATATCCAAGAATTTAAGCAGATTAATATCTATCGCCCCCTGTAAGTGCATCATTCAACAGAATTCTCAATCGAGTCTAATACTTAAAGGTGGGGTTAGTATCAAGTTTTTTCATACATGGTTGTATCACTGAGTTGGTGTCAGGAGGGGACTTGCGGTCGCCGGTGGTGGTGCGTGGCGCGGGCGTGGCAGTGTCTCCTGGGGGTTGCCTGGAGTGGTTGGCGTCCGGGCCGGGGTCGGGCATGGGGTCCACGGTGCTTCTGGGCAGGGGCCTCGGCGTCCGGGCTCGGAGTTCCCCTGTTAGGGGGCGCAGCCGGAGGAGGACCAGCTTTCATGCATTACTGGCTGGCGCGTCCCCAGGCTCCGCCCCGACCTAGGCAGGGTTTTGGGTATTTAGCTCTGCAGACACTGTCAGTCCCTGCCAATGGTTGCTAATTGGTCTCCAGCTAATACCCGCTCAGGTGGCTCGCTCCAGTCTTCAGACCCGGTTTGCTCTGACATATTTGTCTCCCTCTGGATTCCTTCATTGTTCTTTGGTGGTGAATTGACTCTCTTAGTTCTGACTTGGATTTTTGTTATTTTCTGTCTTAGTTGGTCTCTTTTGTCCCTGTTCCCTGGGGTCCCTTCAGTGCAGAATAGGGACTGCTGCCCAGTTGTTGCCCTGGGGGTTAGCCCAGGGGGGCAAGTAGGTAGGGACAGGGGAGAGGGTTGGTTGTAGGGACTTCCAGTCATTCATTTCTAACCAGCCCTGACAGTTGGCGAGCAATTTCATCACAATATCATGTAGCATCCATGACTATCTCCCCACCCTTATCCGCTGGTTTCAACACTATTGATTTGTCTTCTGCCAACCTCTTAATTGTTCGACTCTGTGAAAGGGTGAGACAGCCTCCAATATGTGTACATTGTTCTTGTTACTGTAAATAGTCCACTACTGTGTGTTTTATTATTTGTCCACAAGAGGTCGCTGTTCTGCAGAAAAGATTATGGTCAAGCTGTGAGGTTACAGGACCATGGTAGCCTGTGATTGGAGCACCTGTTGCCTGGTTACAGCGTGCGCACGGGAGAAAAGAAAATTAAAAGCGTGCGTACACTGTGAGGTGACAGTTGGTCCAGGGAGCCATCTAGGTGGAGCTGCGGAAGATGGAAGGAGGTCGTATCCTGAAGGGACCAGAGCTGCAGCGGATTCAGATTTTGACCAGATGCCCGCTGGATGGGAGAAGACTTGCTGCCGGGGACATTGCTGAACAACCGGAGCGAGACTGGATATTGTGTGTACAATACTGGATGTCGCTGAGGAAGTGAGTAACGGCTCTCTGCGGTACCACACACTTTTCTGGAGGAGCCCCTCATCCGTCTAGACTTTTGGCTGAGCAAACAGCAGACCGCTCTATGTGCACGCAAGACACCAAATTTTGGCGCCAAGTTACTTGGGACTGCATTTTGGCCTGTAGTTAGATTAGGTAGGGTTATGGACCGTGTCAGGCCACACTTCAGCCGTCAGTAAGAAGTTTCTGGAGAACATTCACCTGGCTATATGGCCGCTGTTCTTTATTCATGTCCCTTATTGTATTGGGTTTGGGGGGGATAGAGTCAGTGTTAAGTTTGTAAGCTGTTGTACTGCACCGCCGGTACTCTGATCACTCTCCCTTTCCTTTGTTCCTTAGTAGCGGTATTAATAGGTAACAAGGGGCCGGTTTATTTAGGCCTGCCCGTTAGGTAAAGGCATAGTCTATTATAGTAGCGCCCTTTGGGGAGTACAGCGCTGTACAGCACAAGGGCCTCAGCCATCTGGCTGAGTGTGAGTTTTGTTGGGTTACCTATTGTTTGTGGTCACGTGGGCCACAGTGCTTTAGTAAAATTCGGTTTGCACCTGAACTGGTGTCAGAGACGTTTTCCTTGTCTGTGACTTCGCTGTATCCTGGGGAGCCCACCCCGGTACACGGCTTACAACTTGGCATAGTCGGCAGGATACAGCAACCGTTAAGGACGGGAACGAGGCGGAAATGAATCCAGTGGCGCCGGCCCAGGGTTCAACTGAGGGTGCCCCAGCACTGCCATTGCAGCCCGCGCCTGTCACTTTAGCCCAGGTAGGATACTTGTCAGTTGGGGCATTAATGCAGCAACTGCCCAAATTCGACGGGAAAAACATGACGTTGCAGGACTGGGCCGAAAGGGTGCGAAGTGTGGTTAAAATGTGCAACCTGACCCCTGAGGTGCATGCGGAAATAGCATTGGGGGCCTTAGAGGGTGACGTAAGACGGACTGTAATGGTGCGGCCCGAGTCAGAGAGGGACACCTTAGACAAAATATTGTCCCTGCTGGAAGGAGCTCAAGGGGGACGCACCAAGGTAGCACAATTGCGAAGCCAGTTTTTCAATCGGTCACAACGGGAGGATGAGACTTTGATGCAATATTCTAACGCCCTACAGGAGATATTGAATGAGGTGCACGGGCGGGACCCAGAGGCTATAGGAGCCTTCCAGGGGGTGGACCGGCTATTACGCGACCAGTTCATAATAGGGTTATCCAATAAGTTCTTGCAGGACAAGATGCAAGAGATAGCCTGGGCGACGCCTGAACTGACGTTCTACCAGGTTTACCTGGCTGCAGTAGAGAGGGAAGAGGAGCCCATGCCTGTGGCTGTGAAAGCAGTAAGTAGCACCGGAGTGACCAGAGGTCGATCGGGTCCGAAAGACTCGGAGTCCCTGAAGGATATAGTCCAGGTCCTGCGGACAGAGTTGAGAGAACTCCGAGTAGAAGTGTCCCAGATGAAAGCGGAGTCACCTCAGGCTCCAAAAATAGTCCCACCACCCCACCTGGCTCCATCAAGGATAAGCCAGGTGCGTGGGCCCACCAACAGAGGTCCTTCTAGTGTTCGGAGATCGCGGGGACCTCTCTGCTGGTACTGCCGACAGTATGGCCATATCGCCAGAGAGTGCCCGATGCAGGTGGAGCCTGAGCCGCCGTTCAACTCCCGACCGCCGCAGTAACAGGGCGAACTGCGGCGGTTCATCAAGGTCTAAGTCCTGTACACGATGATCGCGATCTGTATGCTAACAGCCCTGTTATGGAAGCAGAGATGGAAGGCAAGAAAGTACGCTGCCTAGTTGATACTTGGTCGGAGTGCACCCTGATGCCTCTGGAGTTCTTTGAGAGACACTTCAGCCACATGATAGAGCCGGAAGATGGGAGTGTCATCAGATTGACGGCTGCAAATAATGGGGAGATGGATGTACGAGGCATAGTCTGGATGCGAGTCCGCCTATTTGGGCAGGATATTGGCAGGAAGGGGGTCGTACTGGTGGATCACCCCTCGAGGAAAGGGTTAGATGTAACGCTGGGAATGAACGTGCTGAGAGACCTAGACCAACATCTTTATGCCAAGGAAGGGCCTAAATACTGGCAGCGGGCCACCTCACATCGGCCGACTCAGAAGGTTTTGCAGCATATGGTGAGGAGCTACAGTCTGCAAAAGAGCACCATGTCTGATAAGGCTATTGGGCGCGTGAAGGTACCACTGAGGGGCCCTGATGAAGATCCCTCCACGACGGGAACAAATCTTGATGCTGCCGGTAGGAGTTGGGAGGAAGCTGAATGGGCTGGAGGTTTTAATCGAGCCCGCCCCCCAAGGGGAAAGGTCAGCCCGTCCCCTGGTAGCTCGGGCTCTTGCCACTGTTAAGGATGGATGTGTGCCAGTACGTTGCATCAATGTTTCGGACAGTGAGTTGACTGTTCCTGGAAATACCCTGTTGGCCGAAGTTTATGTGTCTGAGGGGGACATCCTTCGGCGGAGAGGCTTCACACTACAGCCAGATAGAAGGTCAGCCTGGACCTTTGCAGTAGAGGTCAAGCAAAAAGAGGCCCCGACGTCGAAGTGGAACGGTCGAGTGATTATGGCCCTGATGGGGGTGGATCTCCGGGCCCTGACTCCGGGGCAACAGACGCTTCTGGAGGAGACTTTGTGGGAATTCCAGGAGGCATTTTCAAGGCATGATGAGGACTTTGGGTGTGCTTCTGGTATCGAACACGAAATCGCTACCGGCGATGCCACGCCAATTAGGGAGCGGTACAGACAGATCCCACCCAAGATTTACCAGGAAGTGAAAGAGATGGTGGCCAGCATGTTGGAAACCTGGGTGATACAGGAGAGTCAGAGCCCTTGGGCTGCCCCAGTGGTCCTGGTGCGGAAGAAAGACAGGGGTCTTTGGTTCTGTGTAGACTACCGGAAGCTAAATGCACAGACCATTCGGGATGCCTACCCTCTTCCGCGGATTGAAGAGTCGCTGTCCTCCCTAGGTCATGCCAAGTTCTTTTCAACTCTCGACCTGGCCAGCGGGTATTGGCAAGTGCCCGTGGCCGAAAAGGACAAGGCGAAAACAGCCTTCATCCTACCCATGGGACTCTATGAGTTTAACAGGATGCCGTTCGGCCTGACTAATGCCCCGGGGACATTTCAGCAGTTGATGGAGCATTGTCTGGGCGACCTCAACTTTGAGTCGGTATTGATCTACTTGGACGATGTGGTAGTGTTTGGAACCTCCTTTGAAGACCATCTTCAGAAGCTGCGACAGGTCCTCGGACGGCTGCGAGACCATGGGCTTAAAGTCAAGTCCAAAAAGTGCCAACTGTTCAAGCAGCAGATAGAGTACCTTGGGCATGTGGTTACCCCAGAGAGGGTGCAGCCGACTACCAGTAAGGTGGAGGCCGTTCAACAGTGGCCCCGACCAAAGACCCTACGGGAGGTGCAGGCTTTTCTGGGGTTGGCCGGGTATTACCGAAGGTTCATACCCAAGTTTGCTCACCTGGCTAGTCCGCTAAATGAGCTGCTGAGAGGCACGGACGGAGGACCCAAGAATCGCCCCATTGAGTGGGGGTCACGGCAACAAGAGGCTTTCGAGGTGATAAAGAAGGTTCTAACCAGTGCCCCGATCCTGGCTTATGCATGGTTTGACACCCCTTTCTTGTTGTACACTGATGGAAGCCTGCATGGTCTGGGAGACGTGCTGTCTCAAATTCAAGACGGACGTGAAAAAGTGATTGCTTATGGCAGCCGGTCTTTAAGGGAGTCGGGCGCAATCCCGTCAACTATAGCTCTTTTAAGTTGGAACTTTTGGCACTGGTGTGGGCCATGACCGAAAAGTTTGCGGAGTACCTGACGGGTGCCGAAGTGACTGTGATGACGGACAATAACCCGTTAGCGCACTTGGAGAATGCCAAGCTAGGGGCTCTTGAACAGAGATGGATGGCTCGCCTCTCCAAGTACCAATATCGTATGCGGATGCGCTTTCCTGAGTTCCCGTAGGATTGCCGACCCAGAGTGGTGATGAGGAGCTAGAGGACAGCGAAATCCCGGATCTTGGCAGGGCGCCCACTTTCCAGAACATAACACATTCAAGTGGTGTGGCTTTGGGAATGCCGATGGTGTTGGAAAAGACGTTAGCAGATTGGGAGAGAGTCCAAAACAGCTGTCCGGACCTAAAGAAAGTGAAGCAGTGGGTCCAGAGCAAAATATGGCCTCGGCCTGAAGAGCAGGCCAGCTTAACTCCAGAGGGTCAAAGGCTGCTAAAACAGTGGGATAAATTGAGCGTTGTCCAGGGGGTTCTGTGCAGGACCATATACCTACAGTCAGAGTTGCAGTACCGACAACAGATTGTCATTCCCATGTTGCTGGGGCCGGCAGCAGCCCGGGAGGCCCATGACAGGGGTGCCCATTTTAGGAGCGATAAGACATACAAATGGCTCCAGTGATTGGTGTATTGCCCTGACTTGGGAGACATGGTGACTGAGGCCTGTCTCAAGTGTCGGCCCTGTGGACTGAGTAAGGGTCCTGAGGAACGGGCTCCTATACAAACTATCAGTACATCTGCCCCCCTAGAGATTTTGATGATTGACTATGTGCAGATTGGGTACTTTACCTCAGGACATTCCTACTCTTTAGTCATGACAGACCATTTCACTAAATATGCGGTGGCCATACCCACCAGAGATCAAACGGCAGAATTGGCCGCAAAAGCAGTTTGCAAACATTTTATACAGGTGTTTGGGTGTCCACAGAGAATTCATTCTGATCAAGGGGCTTGTTTCCAGGGTACTCTGATGGGCGAGTTGTATCAGCTCTATGGGATTGAACGTTCCCGCACGACCCCATACCACTCCCAAGGGAATGGGGCGTGCGAACGGTTCAACCGCACCTTGAACCAGATGCTGCGAACTTTGGAGGATAGCCAAAAGGCTCATTGGCCAGAGTATTTGCCCGAGCTGATGTGGGCTTATAACAACAGGGTACACAACACCACGGGTTACTCTCCACATATGCTGATGTTCGGGAGAGCAGGCCAGGAGATTGAGGATCTCCACATGCCCGACCTGATGGGGCCATCCCCGAGGAATACTACCGCATGGGTACAAGAACACTGCCGTCGGTTGAGAGCGGTGCACAGGGTTGTGGGAGAACGCCTGAGGCAAGTGGTGCATCCAAACTCAAGACCAGTGCAGAGAGATGAGTTCACTCCGGGTGACTGAGTGTTAGTCAGGGCCAAGAGGCCATCTGGAAAGTTGGATGGGCGATGGGAGGCGGTTCCGTATATGGTGAAGCGAAGGGTAGATCCTGACATTTCAGTTTATGAAGTAGAGCCAGTAGGAACTGGGGGACCCTCGGGGAGTTTGCATCATAATATGTTAAGACGTTGTAACTTTGAAGAGGCCGCAGCTGACAAGGAGGTGTCTACCCCCGCCATGAGTACTAGGGAACCTCCCTTAGAAGAGGACAGCTGGGTCATCTCAGTCCCTATCCCGGTGGAGGTTCCAGTTCAGACAAATCCGACACCCAGGGAAGGAGCTACACAATCAGCAGTGCATCCTTCAGTGACTGCGCCCAACTCCCTTGACTCTATGACTCTGCGTAGAACAACTAGGTCCAACGCTGGCGTACCTCCACTGCGCTATGCGCAGGACGAGTTTGTTTGGGGAAGGTTGCCGGGGGCGTCAACCTCTAGTGGGGTGGCATGTGAGAGGGTGAGACAGCCTCCAATATGTGTACATTGTTCTTGTTACTGTAAATAGTCCACTACTGTGTGTTTTATTATTTGTCCACAAGAGGTCGCTGTTCTGCAGAAAAGATTTTGGTCAAGCTGTGAGGTCACAGGACCATGGTAGCCTGTGATTGGAGCACCTGTTGCCTGGTTACAGCGTGCGCACGGGAGAAAAGAAAATTAAAAGCGTGCGTACACTGTGAGGTGACAGTTGGTCCAGGGAGCCATCTAGGTGGAGCTGCGGAAGATGGAAGGAGGTCGTATCCTGAAGGGACCAGAGCTGCAGCGGATTCAGATTTTGACCAGATGCCCGCTGGATGGGAGAAGACTTGCTGCCGGGGACATTGCTGAACAACCGGAGCGAGACTGGATATTGTGTGTACAATACTGGATGTCGCCGAGGAAGTGAGTAACGGCTCTCTGCGGTACCACACACTTTTCTGGAGGAGCCCCTCATCCGTCTAGACGTTTTGGCTGATCAAACAGCAGACCGGTCTAAGTGCACGCAAGACACCATATTTTGGCGCCAAGTTACTCGGGACTGCATTTGGCCTGTAGTTAGACTACATAGGTTTATGGACCATGTCAGGCCACACTTCAGTGGGATGGGCGCAGTGGCTGGCATGCCACATCCAGCCATCAGTAAGAAGCTTCTGGGGACATTCACCTGGCTATATGGCCGCTGTTCTTTATACGTGTCCCTTATTGTATTGGGTCTGGGGGGATAGAGTCAGTGTGGGTAAGTCTATAAGCTGTTGTGCCGTACCGCCGGTACTCAGATCACTCTCCCTTTCCTTTGTTCCTTAGTAGCGGTATTAATAGGTAACAAGGGGCCGGTTTATTTAGGCCTGCCCGTTAGGTAAAAGCATAGTTTATTATAGTAGCGCCCTTTGGGGAGTACAGCGCTGTACAGAACAAGGGCCTCCGCTATCTGGCTGAGTGTATGTGAGTTTTGTTGGGTTACCTTTTGTTTGTGGTCACGTGGGCCACAGGGCTTTAGTAAAATTCGGTTTGCACCTGAACTGGTGTCAGAGACGTTTTCCTTGTCTGTGACTTCGCTGTATCCTGGGGAGCCCACCCCAGTACACGGCTTACAACTCTCCACTGCAGTTAGATTATACTTAAACTTCACACCCTTTCTAGATATTTCTGACCTCAATTTATGCACATCATTCTGTACAAGTGTGATAAATGTTTCCAAGGCATGATTAGTGGTAGGAGGTATAAATGAACTCCTGTTATGCAGTCCGACTCCCCCCCCCCCCACACACACCACCACCACCACCAAGGAGAAACCCTAACATGGGGTCGGACTGCACAACAGGGAAAGTTGGCTGTGTAGAGAAGAAATTCTTTAATCTAAGATTCCCCAAAAATCTTTTAAGATCTAGATCCAATTCCACCAGACATGTGACCGCTGCAGACATCATCATTAGAGGCCAAGAGACCTACAGGGGACATGGCAAGCCTCTGCAATGGAATGGGGAGAAGATGGAGAAGGTATACCTATTTTCTTAATTTGATACACAGTGGCAAATCTGTACCAAATTGATGTGGCTCTACTATTGTGGCATATCATGCAGATTTGCTTCAGGAAATTTGGACCAAATTTCTGCACGAAATCCACCTTTTGTAAACACACCTTTATTTATTTTTGTAATTCTTTTGTAATGGCCCAGCAGGTACTACAGAACACTCAGGTACACTTGTCATGTCACACCTGTCTGGATGCCGTCCCTGAATACAGAAGGTGCCGTCTGTGGGAGAGACCCCGTGTCTCCCCTTCTGCTCTAAGCATAGTCTGGTTTCTCATTGGCTGAAGTCAGGTTTAATCTCACTGGTGTAGAGCCCCAAGGGTGGGAAACAAAGATACAATTCCCTATGCAAGTGGGCGGGTAGAGAGAGAGGTGATATAAGGAAGTGATGCAGAGCAGTTAGCAGACTCAGCCAGGAGCGAGTGAGGGGAGGTTGCAGTTTCTGTAGTCGGCGAGGAGGAGGAGTATTGCAGCAGTTATCGGTTTCCCAAGGTAGAGTGTGGTGATAAACCCGCTCCCTTGGCATCTACAGCAGAGAACCCAGAAGATCCTTTCAGAGGTCCATCTTCATCTAACAGTGAGTTACCAGGTGAGGCTCAAGCCCGGACTAGTATACAGCCACCTGTCTCTGCCTCATGTAATCCTACAGTTAAATCTAACTCAATTGTTCATCTAAATTCAATAGTAGGAAAATTGTCTGATAAATCAAATTTGCAGTAATATAAGAGAGCGCATTGAAAATAGAGTATCATCGAATCAATATTGCTGGATTCTTGAATATCTGTTATAAATACGTTTCCTAAGGATTGTAAAGTTAACCTGTTATTGCAAAATTCCAAAGTTAGTGAACCTGCTCACTCCCAGATTGAGAAACTAAACTGGACTGGTCTCTGTTATTTCATCATCCGGAGAGTCCAACTAGAGTGTGGCATCATCGTGACAAGGTTTAGGCCTGCGACCGTACCTACAGTAAGTTCATTTGGGGCGTTACAACCCCTAAATCTTGGCGCCCACGAACAGGATAGTTCCTTCTGTGCCTTACAAACATAAAATCAAGATGTCGGTTGCTGAAAATAACCCCGCTGGCAACCAGCAAGCCATTGATGACCCTGCAGATGTTCCTGTGCCAGTTAATGATGCTCCATCAGTTGTTGCACCCGCAGCAACTGCTGGCTACCTAAGTACAGTGGCGAGCGCCACACTCTCAGGGAATTTAAGGGGAAAGTTGGAGCTGTGTTCCGTCTGTATTCATTAGCCATGGAACAGAATGCAGACATTTTCATAGGCCAGCTAGAAGGTCCCGCTGCCAGAGAAGTTAAGACATGACCGTGCAAGTATAAAAAGACGGTGGAAGACATTATGGATAGGCTGCAGACTATCTTTGATAAACGTACAATGTCAGAGATAAAGAGACGCTTCTTTAATAAAAGACAGAAAATGGGGGAGACTGCGAGAATACGCACTGTCCCTGCAGGAGGACATGAAGGCTGTAATAAGGGCCGACCCTAAAGAGTCCGCTGGTGCCGACCAGGCTCTTAGGGAACAGTTTATTGAGGGCTCATTAATAGAGCCTCCCCAGACCGCCGTGGGGGAGGAGCCTACGATGGGAATGAATGTGTTGAGTGACGTTAGCTTGTCCCGCCCCCGCAAGATTGACATGTACAGACAGGCGGAACAATCTAGCAGTGATATGTCTTCCCCACTGTTAGAGATGCAGAAGCAAATGACAGAGCTGACTCCGCTGTTGCCACGGTGTGTCAGAAAGTCAGCGAGCTAAAAAGCCCATGTCCAATGTCCCAGCCGTTACTGTCCGAGCGCCAGTTACCACCGGGACTGTATCAGCCGGACGGAGGCTATCCACACCCCTCGCGGCCATCTTGTGAGGATTGCCACCAAAGCGGATACAATATCCCAACATGCTTCCCTTTAAACGGGCAACCCCTGGGCAGAAGGACCGCACCCCGGGAGGACAGACAATAAGTCCACATTTTTAAGTATGTAGGCCCCCGTCCAGAAGTGATGTTATATTTGGATGGTATGCCCCTGCCCTGCGCTCATTGATACCGGGTTCCAAGTCACCACTATCTGCAAGCGTGACTTTAAGAAGTATTGGTCCCCAGAAGTTCTCAGCTGTCCACCTAAACAGTTAATTAATGTTGTGGCGAGCAACGGCCTACCTGTATTTATAGTGTGGTACTAGGAACCGACCGTTATAGCTGGGAAGGCGGAGCTACATCGGCAAGGGATACTGGTGGTAGATGTGCCTGACAAGAATGCACCAATCATCACGCTGGCATGAAGATGTTAAAGAACTGCTATTCAGAGATGTTGGAAGCGCTGCAAAGTAATGTGCCCGCAGCGTCACAGGCCCAGCAAGCTGTGCTGAAAACCACCATAAAAGCCTTATCAGCTCAGCAGCAGTTTGCCAATCTGCAGGGCAATGTGGGAAGAGCCCGTATGAAGGACATCAGACCGGTTGTAGTCACGCTGGAGTTTAAATTTGTCCTATAGTGCCAGACGCAGCCGTGCCTATGAGGCACTAGTAGAGCCCATTCCCATAGACGGACACCCATATTTACTGGCTGCCCGGAGCCTGGTTACAGTGACCAATGGGAAGGTGCTGGTCCGCCTCATCAATATTGGGAATATCCCTGCCCAGCTGAATAAATACAGTGCTGTGGCACAAGTGTCCCTGCTGGAACCACTGATGTGTTTGAGAGTGAAACGGACAGTGTGTTGCAAGTGGCTCAGTCTGCACAGGCAGGTTTTACTTAGGCTCCCTCCTGTCTCTCTGAGCTACAGATTGGGGATAATTAGACATCCCCTGATCAGGTGCAGGAATAAAAAATGTAGCCCTGGAAAAGAAAGACACTTTTAGCAGACGTAGCCTTGATTTTGGCCAGGTCAAGGACCTCTGCCACTCTATCCCCACCAACAATCACATGCCTACTAAAGAGAGGCATAGACCTATTCCACCTTCCTCATATCAACAAGTCAAGAATATGATCCAAGAAATGAAGGATCATAATGTTGTCCGGGAGAGCCATAGTCCCTGGGCCGCTCCCATAGTAATTGTCAAGAAAAAAGATGGGGGCATCCGCTTCTGTGTAGATTACAGGAAGCCTATCATCTCCCTTGACGGCTTTGCGATCTGCTGCGTATTTCTCCACTCTGGATCTGACCAGTGGATATTGGCAGGTACCCATGAGAGAGGCAGATAGGGAAAAGACTGTCTTCACCACTCCTATGGGGCTATTTGAGCTCAACTGCATGCCCTTCGGCCTTTAACGCCCCCCGGCACATTCCAAAGACTTAGGGCTCAGCCACACAGGCCTCTGGAGGAGCTAAAAGATAGAGGTCTCTCCACATACACTCTGGCAGGCAATTACTGAAGAAAAGGCTTAGCCTAGTTGCACCCTGCACAACATTCGCGTGTCACAATTACGTACCTCTGTGTGGTGATCCTAATAATGGACGACCACACAGGGAAAATAATGCCTATAGTGTGAATAGATACTTGGTACGGTGGATTACTCTATACAGAATTATTTGGGGGTTGCTCTCACTCTGGGGTATTTTGTAACTCACTCGTTCTCTCATGCGTTTCACATGCGGTAGGGATGTCTCTCCTTCTCCTTCATATTAGACACAAGGAAACCAGAGATGTTTCCCTGCACCCCTGCGGTTTCTCCAGTGGATTAGGGAAGAGGGAAGATCCTCAGCTCCAACGTGGGGAGTCTCTCCTTCTTCTCCATTTTCAATGCAGGGAAGCTGAAGGTGCCTCCCAGCATCATTGTGGGTCCTCCAACAGCACGGTGAGATGGAAGATCACCAACCTCTTTCCCGCTCTCAGACACTCACTTTTATAACCTCACTTGTACACATGACACAGTAGGAAAGATGCATTCAGAAAACAGATCTGACAGGCAATAATTTTTAGGGAGTTAACCCTTTAGACGCTGCAGCTGTGCAACACACATACAGAAAATAGACATGACAGCTTTGCACAGTGTATCCACATGAGACAATACATGTAGGACAATTATGGAGGGGACCAGGATGATATTCTGGAACATTAGATAGACAGGATATATGCAGCCATGGGATTGCTGGGAGGAAGATGCTTGTGTTCTGACCCATGATTTCTTCTAACCGTGGTAGCACCACTTCGCTATATGGGCTAGATAAGTAGCTCAGTGTTAAAACTTAGATGAGCCGTATCAAGATTCTAACTGATCCCCTATCTATGGAATAGGGCATAAGCATGTCATTGGCAGAGATCTGGCCACTGGGACCCGCACTGATCATGATCCTGTAAGTAGGAGATAAAATATAATTTTGGCACATCTCCTTTAAAATCTGAGAGGTCTACTTCATCATAGTCCTTTGATCTACATAGCAGAGAAAATTTGAATCTAACATGTTTGCCATCCCAAATAAAGGTATTTTGGATGGAGGTGATGGATTAAAAATGATGCAAGTTTTATGACGATTTGGATTTGATAATAATACAATACTCTGGGCAAAATGTTCATTGTATACATTGTGCAGTGACCAAACCCTATATCCATCTGGAGCAATGCTCCCATATGGAACAGAGCAACTTGCCGAAGCTTAACTGATAATTTAATTGAGGATCACGAATAAGTGAAAGTAAAGATTCCCTCTCTACAGCATTACTTCATATAACTGCATCCTGAGTGCTGACATTAGCCTCAAGACTAAGCCGCTGAATGAGTATCAGCTGGTGACCGTATATCGCAGATGTGAGGGAGCTCACCCCCCTAGTGTAAAGCACACACTGACAAAGACATTTGGTGCATTCCATGATAACGGACAGGACACTCACATGCAAATGTTTTCACATTTCTTATTTTTTTTAAATATATTTTTGTCTGAAACTTTAAAAATAGCTATAGGTAGTTAAACTATGCACTGTGACAAATGCATCTATGTCATACCTACCTCCTAACTTTCTATCAACTACTAGAAAATGACTTGTGACTTTTAGTAACAGACAGGACATGCAAATGAATAGCAATTGCAGAATGCCTGTTTTTTTCCAAAATTTCTGTTCTCCTAGTTAATATATAATCAAGACTCTTTCGCATTATTTTCAGTATACTCTTAAAAGATTCTCTGTTTTGTACTTGTTCTGATCTGTTAGTTATAAACACCCCTAATTTATTTTTTCGTATGGTAACAGACAGGATGTACGGGTAACAGACAGGACAGAGCAAACAGTTGTCCTGTCTGTTACCCCATAACTCACTTGCCATTTAACACAAAGAACTGATTTTATTTTAGTAGAAGTTTGTCTTCCTGCCATCTTAGAGAATAACAACTTTTGTTGTAAATTATGATGACCATTAACTAACAGAAGGATTAATTACACTTTCTTGGTAACAGACCGGACATCTAGTTGGTGGGCCATTGATTCTACTATAAATTACATAATATAACAAATATAATAAGTTACATTACCTCACTGGCTTATTTTTGGTCACATGTGTTAGTTAAAAACATCTATTCACTTCTATACTGAAATGCAGACTGAATAAATCTTTCTCTTCAATCTGCCAAAACTTGTGGAAACACGTGTGAACTTGCATGGTCCACTGTGAGTGCGGTATTAGATAGGATTGTTAGAAGAAATGTTTGAGAATAGTAAAATATACTCTAAGAGTCATAAAAACATAAAGCATCAAAAAATATTAACATAAATATATTTAGGTTTTTTTTCACAAATTCCCTCTTTAAATGGAATGAGCCATTTGTATCAGTCATAGAACATGAAAATGATGATATGTCCAGCAATACAGATGATGTACATTTTTGGGTATTTGTCAAAAAAAATGATTATGGTCATGCGTCTAGCAATATGAACAACCAAAATAATAATAAAACAAAAAGAATTTTTTATATATATATATATATATATATATATATATATATATATATACACACACACATATATATATATACACACACATATATATATATACACACATATATATATATATACACACATATATATATACACACACATATATATATACACACATATATATATATACACACACATATATATATACACACATATATATATATACACACACATATATATATATATACACACATATATACACACACACACACACACACATATATATACATGAAAAAAATAAACATGCATATCAAGGAGTTTGTCAAAAAATAAAATTATGGCCACGTGTCCAGCGGTGGCAGCAGCCAGATTCATGAAACTAAAAAAAATTTATGTGGACATATATAAAAGATTCAGATATGCATATAAAGTATATAAATATATATGCATTTTGAAATATTTGTCAAAGAAACATATAATTATGTAACATGTCATATCCTTAAGACCTTGATTTCTACTGTGATGGCATGCTATGAATAAGGCTGTATAACAGCCGAAACGCATGAGCTTGTCTTTTAATCCCCAGGTGCATGGGAATTTTTTAATATGTATTCAATAAAGAAGTGATTTTTTTTTTAAAACATTGATGCTGGATCAAATCTTCATACTTTTTATTACTAATTAGTATTAAATTTGTAAGTTTCCTTAATGGTTAAAAAAGAAAAAAAAAAAAAAGGTTTTCAAATGTGAGTCCAGAATAAAGTAAACAGATGGAAATATGTATCTTATCATAAATGCGTCCAGTATGTTTGTACGTATTTGAGATATTGCAATTGAAAATGTGAAAAAATTACCAATTTTTAAAAAATGTTCCCAATTTTGTCGCTTTTAATAAAAATACACAAATTCTATTTGTCTATTTTTTATCAGCTTAATGAAGTACAACATGTGGCGAAAAAACAATGTCAGAATCACTGGGATATGCAAAACCTTTACAGAGTTATTCTATGTTAAAGTGACAAATGTCAGATTTTCACAATTTGGGCCGGTCATTCAGGTGCAAACAGGCGTGGTCACTAAGGGGTTAATGGAATAGAATGTATTCTTGAAAGTATCTAGTATTGTCCTACTCATATAGCCCAATATAGGCTGATTTCCATGAGGTAGAAATATTCATACGTGAAGTAAGATCGTTATTAGAGATGAGCGAACGTACTCGTCCGAGCTTGATACTCGTTCGAGTATTAGCGTGTTCGAGATGCTCGTTACTCGTAACGAGTACCACGCGATGTTCGGGTTACTTTCACTTTCATCTCTGAGACGTTAGTGCGCTTTTCTGGCCAATTGAAAGACAGGGAAGGCATTACAACTTCCCCCTGCGACGTTCAAGCCCTATACCACCCCCCTGCAGTGAGTGGCTGGCGAGATCAGGTGTCACCCGAGTATAAAAATCGGCCCCACCCGCGGCTCGCCACAGATGCGTTCTGACATAGAGGAGGGAAAGTGCTATCTTGTTGGAGCTGCTATAGGGAGAGTGTTAGGAGTTAGTGTAGGCTTCAAGAACCCCAATGGTCCTTCTTAGGGCCACATCTAACCGTGTGCAGTACTGTGGAGGCTGCTTTTTGCAGTGTTGCACTTTTTTTTTTTTTGGTATATCGGCCGTGCAGAGCATTGCGCCCTGCAGTAATACTCCAGGGCCAGAAGCACTTAGGCAGGGACAGAAGACATATTGATTGAATATAGGCAGTGGGCCTTTGCAAAAAAATTTGGGGAAAAAAATCTATCTGGGCTGCCTGTGACTGTCCTCAGTGTTCTGGGTCTGTGCTGGGTGTAGTTGTCCTCCTAATTCATACGCAGCCAGCTAAGTGTTACAGCAGGCTTGCGCAAAATTATTTCCTGGCATTCCGTAAGCAAAGTCAGCCTCCAACCACAGGCCAATAAGCGGCACATTTAATTACAGCGTTCTGTTTCTGCATTACTGGTAATACAGCATGCTGAGGGGTAGGGGTGGGCCTAGAGGACGTGGACGTGGGTGAGGACGTGGAGGCCCAAGTCAGGGTGTGGGCACAGGCCGAGCTCCTGATCCTGGTGTATCGCAGCCGACTGCTGCGGGATTAGGAGAGAGGCACGTTTCTGGCGTCCCCACATTCATCGCACAATTAATGGGTCCACGCGGTAGACCTTTATTAGAAAATGAGCAGTGTGAGCAGGTCCTGTCGTGGATGGCAGAAAGTACTTCCAGCAATCTATCGTCCACCCACAGTTCTGCGTCGTCCACTGCTGCAACTCAGAATCCTCTGGCTGCTGCTCCTCCTTCCTCCCAGCCTCCTCACTCCATTACAATGAGACATTCTGAGGAGCGGGCAGACTCCCAGGAACTGTTCTCGGGCCCCTGCTCAGATTGGGCAGCAGTGGTTCCTCTCCCACCAGAGGAGTTTATCGTGACTGATGCCCAACCATTGGAAAGTTCCCGGGGTCCGGGGGATGAGGCTGGGGACTTCCGGCAACTGTCTCAAGACCTTTCAGTGGGTGAGGAGGATGATGACGTTGAGACACAGTTGTCTATCAGTGAGGTAATAGTAAGGGCAGTAAGTCCGAGGGAGGAGTGCACAGAGGATTCAGAGGAAGAGCAGCAGGACAATGAGGTGACTGACCCCACCTGGTTTGCTACGCCTACTGAGGACAGGTCTTCAGAGGGGGAGGCAAGGGCAGCAGCAGGGCAGGTTGCAAGAGGCAGTGTGGTGTCCAGGGGTAGAGGCAGGGCCAGACCGAATAATCCACCAACTGTTTCCCAAAGCGCCCCCTCGCGCCATGCCACCCTGCAGAGGCCGAGGTGCTCAAAGGTCTGGCAGTTTTTCACTGAGAGTGCAGACAACCAACGGAGCCACCACCACCAGCCTCACCACCACCAGCATGCGCAGACATATGATGGCCAAGCACCCCACAAGGTGGGACGAAGGCCGTTCACCGCCTCCGGTTTGCACCGCTGCCTCTCCCCCTGTGCCCCAACCTGCCACTGAGATCCAACCCCGCTCTGAGGACACAGGCACTACCGTCTCCTGGCCTGCACCCACACCCTCACCTCCGCTGTCTTCGGCCCCATCCAGCAATGTCTGTCAGCGCAGCGTCCAGCCGTCGCTAGCGCAAGTGTTTGAGCGCAAGTTCAAGTACGCCGCCACGCACCCGCACGCTCAAGCGTTAAACGTGCACATAGCCAAATTTATCAGCCTGGAGATGCTGCCGTATAGGGTTGTGGAAACGGAGTCCTTCAAAAGTATGATGGCGGCGGCGGCCCCGCGCTACTCAGTTCCCAGTCGCCACTACTTTTCCCGATGTGCCGTCCCAGCCCTGCACGACCACGTCTCCCGCAACATTGTACGCGCCCTCACCAACGCGGTTACTGCCAAGGTCCACTTAACAACGGACACGTGGACAAGCACAGGCGGGCAGGGCCACTATATCTCCCTAACGGCACATTGGGTGAATTTAGTGGAGGCTGGGACAGAGTCAGAGCCCGGGACCGCTCACGTCCTACCCACCCCCAGAATTGCGGGCCCCAGCTCGGTGCTGGTATCTGCGGCGGTGTATGCTTCCTCCACTAAAGCACCCTCCTCCTCCTCCTCCAACGCAAACTCTGTCTCGCAATCAAGATGTGTCAGCAGCAGCAGCACGTCGCCAGCAGTCGGTGTCGCGCGGCGTGGCAGCACAGCGGTGGGCAAGCGTCAGCAGGCCGTGCTGAAACTACTCAGCTTAGGAGATAAGGGGCACACGGCCCACGACAGAGCAGACCGACCGCTGGCTAGCGCCGCTGAGCCTCCAACCGGGCATGGTGGTGTGTGACAACGGCCGTAACCTGGTGGCGGCTCTGCAGCTCGGCAGCCTCACGCACGTGTCATGCCTGGCCCACGTCTTTAATTTGGTGGTTCAGCACTTTCTGAAAAGCTACCCATGCTTGTCAGACCTGCTCGGAAAGGTGCGCCGGCTCTGCGCACATTTCCGCAAGTCCCACACGGACGCTGCCACCCTGCGCACCCTGCAACATCGGTTTAATCTGCCAGTGCACCGACTGCTGTGCGACGTGCCCACACGGTGGAACTCTACGCTCCACATGTTGGCCAGGCTCTATGAGCAGCGTAGAGCTATAGTGGAATACCAACTCCAACATGGGCGGCGCAGTGGGAGTCAGCCTCCTCAATTCTTTTCAGAAGAGTGGGCCTGGTTGGCAGACATCTGCCAGGTCCTTGGAAAGTTTGAGGAGTCTACCCAGGTGGTGAGCGGCGATGCTGCAATCATTAGCGTCAGCATTCCTCTGCTATGCCTCTTGAGAAGTTCCCTGCAAAGCATAAAGGCAGACGCTTTGCGCTCGGAAACAGAGCCGGGGGAAGACAGTATGTCGCTGGATAGTCAGAGCACCCTCCTGTCTATATCTCAGCGCGGTGAGGAGGAGGAGGAGGAAGATGAGGAGGAGGGGGAAGAGACAGCTTGGCCCACTGCTGAGGGTACACATGCTGCTTGCCTGTCATCCTTTCAGCGTGTATGGCCTGAGGAGGAGGAGGAGGAGGAGGATCCTGAAAGTGATCTTCCTAGTGAGGACAGCCATGTGTTGCGTACAGGTACCCTGGCACACATGGCTGACTTCATGTTAGGATGCCTTTCTCGTGACCCTCGCATTACACGCATTCTGGCCACTACGGATTACTGGGTGTACACACTGCTTGACCCACGGTATAAGGAGAACCTTTCCACTCTCATACCCGAAGAGGAAAGGGGTTCGAGAGTGATGCTATACCACAGGACCCTGGCGGAAAAACTGATGGTAAAATTCCCATCCGACAGCGCTAGTGGCCGAAGGCGCAGTTCCGAGGGCCAGGTAGCAGGGGAGGCGCGGAGATCAGGCAGCATGTACAGCACAAGCAGGGGACCACTCTCTAAGGCCTTTGACAGCTTTATGGCTCCCCAGCAAGACTGTGTCACCGCTCCCCAGTCAAGGCTGAGTCGGCGGGAGCACTGTAAAAGGATGGTGAGGGAGTACGTAGCCGATCGCACGACCGTCCTCCGTGACGCCTCTGCCCCCTACAACTACTGGGTCGAAGCTGGACACGTGGCCTGAACTCGCGCTGTATGCCCTGGAGGTGCTTGCTTTTCCTGCGGCTAGCGTCTTGTCAGAGAGGGTGTTTAGTGCGGCTGGGGGAATCATCACGGATAAGCGTACCCGCCTGTCAACCGACAGTGCCGACAGGCTAACACTCATCAAGATGAACAAAGCCTGGATTTCCCCAGACTTCTCTTCTCCACCAGCGGACAGCAGCGATACCTAAGCAATACGTAGGCTGCACCCGCGGATGGAAGCATCGTTCCCTATCCCCATCAAAAACGGGGACCTTTTTGCTTCATCAATCTGTGTATAATATTCCTCCTCCTCCTCCTGAAACCTCACATAATCACGCCGAACGGGCAATTTTTCTTAGGCCCACAAGGCTCAGTCATATAATTTTTCTAAACAATTTTTATACGTTTCAATGCTCATTAAAGCGTTGAAACTTTCACCCCCACCAATTTTTATTTTTACTGGGCTGCCTCCAGGCCTAGTTACCAATTAAGCCACATTAACCAAAGCGATTAATGGGTTTCATCTGCCCTCTTGGTTGGGCATGGGCAATTTTTCTGATGTACATTAGTACTGTTGGTACACCAATTTTTTGGGGCCCTCGCCTACAGTGTAATCCAATTAATTTTTAGCCCACCTGCATTACAGCTGATGTTACATCAGCTGTGTTGGGCACTGCAATGGGATATATTTATGTACCGCCGGTGGCTTCCTGGCACCCACCCATGCTGTCGGTCCACAGGGAGTTGTAACTGCATGTGTTCACTTCTAAAGAACCCCAGTCTGACTGGGGCATGCAGTGTGGGCCGAAGCCCACCTGCATTAAACATGACATTACCTCAGCTGTGATGGGCAATGCAATGGGATATATTTATGTACCGCCGGTGGGTTCCAGGGAGCCACCCATGCTGTCGGTCCACAGGGAGTTGTAACTGCATGTGTCCACTTCTAAAGAACCCCAGTCTGACTGGGGCATGCAGTGTGGGCCGAAGCCCACCTGCATTAAACATGACATTACCTCAGCTGTGAGGGGCAATGCAATGGGATATATTTATGTACTGCCGGTGGCTTCCTGGCACCCACCCATGCTGTCGGTCCACAGGGACTTCACAATAGGGAGTTGTACCTGCCTGTGTCTATGAATTAAAAACCCCGGTCAGGTTGGGGCATGAAGTGTGGGCCGAAGCCCACCTGCATTTAATCTGACGTTAGCTCTGCTGTCCAGGGCACTGCAATGGGATACATTTATGTACAGCCGGTGGGTTCCAGGGAGCCACCCATGCTGTGGGTGCACACGGAATTCCCATTGCGGAGTTGTACCTGCCTGTGACTATTTATAAAAAACCGCGGTCTGACTGGGGCATGCAGACACCTTGACAGAATGAATAGTGTGTGGCACATAGGTTCCCCATTGCTATGCCCATGTGTGCAGCTCCTGACGGAGGTGGCACAGTATTGGATTTCTCATTGCTTCTGTACAGCATTGTGGACTATCGCCCCGGCCCTTTTAAAGAGGGTCGCTGCCTAGCCGTGCCAACCCTCTGCAGTGTGTGCCTGCGGTTCCTCCTCATGGCAGACGCACTTATAAATAGACATGAGGGTGGTGTGGCATGAGGGCAGCTGAAGGCTGGGCAGGGACACTTTGGTGTGCGCTGTGGACACTGGGTCGTGCGGGGGGAGGGGTTTGGGCAGCATGTAACCCAGGAGAAGTGGCAGCGGAGTGTCATGCAGGCAGTGATTGTGCTTTGTTGGAGGTAGTGTGGTGCTTAGCTAAGGTATGCATTGCTAATGAGGGCTTTTCAGAAGTAAAAGTTGTTGGGAGGGGGGGGGGCCCACTCATGCCGCTATTGTGGCTTAATAGTGGGACCTGGGAACTTGAGATGCAGCCCAACATGTAGCCCCTCGCCTGCCCTATGCGTTTCTGTGTCGTTCCCATCACTTTCTTGAATTGCCCAGATTTTCACGAAAATTTTAACGAAAACCTTAGCGAGCATCGGCGATATACAAAAATGCTCGGGTCACCCATTGACTTCAATGGGGTTCGTTATTCGAAACGAACCCTCGAGCATCGCGAAAAGTTCGTCTCGAGTAACGAGCACCCGAGCATTTTGGTGCTCGCTCATCTCTAATCGTTATATGTATTACCAACACTAGAGAAGTGTAAGTGATAGCCGCCCAGACACGAGGCTCCTGGCTCTTTGTGCCATACAGGTCCATTAACAGTTATGTGTACGATGAAGACTTTAACGTATCAACTTCTAAACTGATAAATTAGCAAAATAAAGGTGGCTATAAGGAGTGCATCCTCGTCTGTCTACTTTACTTCTTTATTAATTAATGGAGGACTATTCCGAAATGAAGTGTAATATTATAATTATCATCTGGCTAAAGCTTCTCCTGTGTGATCCAAAAAACAACAATAATAATAGCGGTTTCTGTTCTTTTTAACCTCCCCTACGATGCCCGTCTGTTTGGGTACAGTGCCAGGATGTATTACTCAATGGGCGCATACACTCAATCATCTCGTTTGAGTCTAGAACCTTTTCTATGAGAACCCGCCATGTCTTTGATGCCTGGGATTCTGCACGTCTTTCGATCTGCAGTCCCTCCATTTTTAAAAGGTGTTTTAGCTGCTGTAGTATTTCGGATAGTACCGGAGATTTGGCTTACAACCAGTTTAGAACAAACACCTTTATTATGAGGATAGTGGGCATCATATCAACTTGTAAAGTGAACAGTATGGACAATATCACTAAAGTGATTGAACCTCCCTCCAGAGTGGTTTGATTTTAGGACAATGCCAGATACCGGGTAGAAAGTCAGATTTTGGTTGGGAGCATCTAGGACATGCCTGTAGTCTGGGGTGCCTCTGGGGTGCGGGGGAATATCGAAACCATATATCACACCATGTATAATTTTAGAATAGGTTTTCCGCCATCTTTCATTTGTTATGGCCTTTCTTACAGAAGCCCATCCTTCAACAAGCTTTTGGGGTATCTCCGTCTCCCGGAGCTCCCGTACCCATCTATTAAACAATGAGGCATTATCTGGTACGACCCACCCTTCGCTTAATCGATAATACAAATCAGCGCTAGAAGGTCTCTGGTATTCGCATGAGTAAATCAATTGGATTAATTACCGCCTTATTAGAGGCATCAGCAAGTCTGGTGTGAAGAAAGTGTGCCGCGGGGAAGTCATATAGATCACGTGTCTCCTACTCTGCGGATGTTCTAATGGAATCCTAAACACAAGTTGCCTTTTTAGAAAATCTTTTAGTTTTGTGATTTTAAAGTCAAGATTAAGATTTGATTTTCAGAACTTTATTCAAACTTTGTATATTTTAACACAAACCTGATATTTCCCATTTTTTGTGGCTTTCATGGAATTCCATTTCTTCTTTTGTCTTTGGACATGAAGTATTGGAGCAATGAACCCATATGAACTACTGAAATGTAGACCTTTTAGCAAGAAGATTCCAAGTGCTGAAGTAGAACATACAGTATATTTCAAGAGAGATTAACTCAAGAAGAGTTTGTACAACTTCATCAACAGGAACTCCGGGTTCACCTAAGATTTTATACAGCGTTGTAGTAAATATGAATTTCTTGTATTACATGATTTACTGTCATTCTTTCCATATTTTTTAATTTCCTGATTGTTCCATTTGTTTTAATAATAGGGGACGTACCCCACATTAATGCACTGCAAGAGGCTGTAAACTTCGCACCAAAATCTGCAGCCTCTGTGCAAATTTTGATGCGGATTTGAAAATAGCTTAACCCTTTCCTATCCAGGGTGGGACCTCATCCAACATTGAGGTTTCCCTGCATAGCTCCGCATTTCTAACACTGTGCAGAAAAAAGCCATGACACCAGAGTTCTCGTCTGCATACAGTACATATATTACAGAATGTTGTCTGGTACATATGCAGAAAAAACTCTGATGTCCGAGGTCTCTGAACTCCAATGTAGTGTTAGAATCCTGTTAGAGCAGGGGTCCCCAACTTCAGTCCTCAGGGACCACCAACAGGTCTTGTTTTCAGGATCTCCTATGGTAAGACCACCTGTGGCAATGTCTGAGACACTGACAATAATTACATCACCTGTGCAACACTGAGGAAATCCTGACAACATGACCTGTTGGTGGTCCCTGAGGACTGGAGTTGGGGAATACTGTGTTAGAGGACACCTCTGTATGGCACTGTATTACAGAGATAGATAGATATCATTGGTTAAAGGAGATGTCTCGAGGAAGCAGTTAATTTTTTTTTTTGCCCAGTCCCCCCCATTAAACACACATTACTAAGCCCCCCTGTAAATGACATTTCTAGCTGGTTCGTACTTACCGTTCCAGCGTTTCAGCAAGTTATAAAAGTTTCCTCAAGATGGCCGCCGGCTCTTTCCCAGTCGCTCGCTGCAGCCCGACGTGCGCGCTCCCGAGACGCCGCCAGCTGTGTCTCCATGGCAACCGGACGCATCGCAGCCCCCGACCAGACGCCCCGCAGCCGCCGACCAGACAGCAGGTAACCGGCGCTAGCCCCCGGCTCCCCAGCGCTAGCTCCCCCGGCGCAGCGACAGCCCCCCCGGCCTAGCGACAGCTCCCCCGGCCTAGCGCTAGCTCCCCCGGCGCAGCGACAGCCCCCCCGGCCTAGCGACAGCCCCCCCCATCGCAGCGACAGCCCCCCCGGCCTAGCGCTAGCTCCCCCGGCGCAGCGGCAGCCCCCCCGGCCTAGCGACAGCCCCCCCGGCCTAGCGCTAGCTCCCCCGGCGCAGCGACAGCCCCCCCGGCCTAGCGACAGCCCCCCCCATCGCAGCGACAGCCCCCCCGGCCTAGCGCTAGCTCCCCCGGCGCAGCGACAGCCCCCCCGGCCTAGCGACAGCCCCCCCCATCGCAGCGACAGCCCCCCCGGCCTAGCGCTAGCTCCCCCGGCGCAGCGGCAGCCCCCCCGGCGCAGCGGCAGCCCCCCCCGACCCATCACTTACCTGGGAGGCTTCTCGGGGCTGCTGGGCTGGGCTGGGCTGGTCTTCTCCGCTGGGCAGCTCCAGTTTCTGCACCTTCCTCTAACAGAGGATGGTGCAGAATGGCCGCTTCAGCGCGCTCCCGAGCAGTGACAGCTCGTCTGCGCATGCGCAGAAGAGCTGTAGCGGGGAGCACACTGAAGCGGCTCGTGCTGAATGGAGAAGACCGGACTGCGCAAGCGCGTCTAAAAAAGCAAGCTGCCAGCGAATTTAGACGGAACCATGGAGACGAGGACGCTAGCAACGGAGCAGGTAAGTGGAATAACTTCTGTATGGCTCATATTTAATGCACAATGTACATTACAAAGTGCATTAATATGGCCATACGGAAGTGTATAACCCCACTTGGTTTCGCGAGACCACCCCTTTAAATTAGAAATGAAGAGTCTCATTATGCAAATGTTTGTTATATCAATATACATATATTTACCGGATTATTACAAATGATATTCCTGATATGAAACACTCGTAACTCACGTTCACAATATTGCTAATAAAGTCATCATTTGAGGTCACTTTATGAGTTTTTGTTGAGTAATTCCAAGGAATCCACAACGCGGTTTCCCATTCAAAAATAAACAAGAGCTGGGGAGCGTGGTGGTGGTAGGGAATTGGATTGGAAAGGGTTAATTCTGCTGTCAATTACATATCAAAATCCACAGGTAGATACCATCCCCACAAACCTGCTGCCTTTGAAAGAAGATGTCTTTGGAATCCCCTACAACCAGGTACTATCCCCCTCCTCTATTCTATAATGACCGACCTACGGAGGGAACCAAACTCCCATTCATGCTACGCTGGGAAGAAGATTTCAATGTAACACTCTCTCCGGAGCCTTGGCTACACTGCTGTGATTTTATGTCATCAGGTTACTTTGGTGGAGTCCTGCCTTAAAGTACTACATAGAACTTACTTAGTCCCGCGACATTCTGCCAGTTCTTACCAGGGACGTCCCCAGATTGCTTCAGAGGATGCAAAGCCCTGGGGGCTAGGTTACATACCTGGTGGACCTATGGTGGTGCTATAACACAGATAGACAAATCTCATAACCAGGCTGATTGGCAAAACATTTCCCGTAACCCCGCAGATTGTCCCAATACATCTGTATGGCAGTCAGAATATTCATAGCCTCACGATGGGTAACATCTTCTCTCCAGGATAAACCAGTTAGAGATAGAATTTGGAGGATGATGATCTGTGAAGAATTTTCAGCTAGGACAGATGATAGAATGGAGGGATTCCTTTGAACTCGGTCCCCTTGGTCCAATCTTCGCTCAGTGTAAAGGCATTCAGCAATTGAAGACGAATGATAAAGAGGTAGAGTATACGGCGTATGAGAGGAGGGGGGTGATCCATCACATTAATGACCACTTCTTCACCCCCACAATCATGGCATGATATGAAAGTTCAACAAGCGCCAGTTCATTTGCATATCGTCAATCTCTGCTCGTTACAATCGGCCAATGTGAAGAGACTCCTTTGGATTTTTTTCAGTGTCCATAATTAAAAAATAGTTGTGTCCTTTTTTTAAAATTCACATTAATAATTTGTTCATAAATTATGATGTCTGTGAAGTTCCTGCTTAGATGGGATTACACTGTCAGAGAACTTGTGTTACTATGATGTGATGCCAATGTGATCATTAGCAAAAGCGCAGTTCACTTTATTTACCTAAAATCACACTTTTGTCCTAAAAAACCTCTTTAAAGTGCTGACCTCCAGGGCATTTCCTTTCTTCTAATTTTCTGTGCCCGTTATCATGTGAAGTCCGTGTCTAACAAAAAACAAGAAGTGGGGGTGGGATGCTCTCTTATGCTGCCCATAGAAATCTATAGGGGGAGGAGGTGAAAGATGCAGGTGGAAGAGAGACTCACACAGGCTTGCTGATTTTGCTCATAGTAAGTAATTAAGCTACTAAACTCACATCTACACTGCTCAATACTGCTGTACACTGTCCTCGATGCCTTTTTTTCTCTGTGTGTGCCACAAAGAGTTAGGGAGCAATATCTGCTGCTTTCTCCATGAGTCGTGTACAAAAGACCTCATAACAGCAGTCTCCACCCACCGGCTCAGGGAAAATTAAAAATTAAAGATACAGCCTGCAAAGAAGAAAACTGGTCAAAAATGCAGGATACAAGTTATGTGCATAATGGCATATAATGGGTGTTAATTCTCATGTACAGACGTAGCAGCTTATTCTGAAATGTTATTTGAAAGTGAAAATATGCTTTAAGCTATTGACAAAAAGGGGAAAAATTAGATTGGCAATCTATATAGGAAATAAAGTTTCTTTTATAATGAATAATCCAAGCTTATCAGACAACTTAAAGGGGTTTTCCAGGCAGCCTTGTCTGTCAGTGCTGGGATACACCAAGGTAGGAGCAGAAGCCGCTCCGAACCTAATGTAGTGACTGAACCACGTACTTGCAGGCGCAACTTTCACTGGAATCAGTGGGACCCCAGCCTGCAATGACAAGTGCTGACCACTACACAGAGTCGGAGCAGTAGCTTCTGCACCAGCACTGACAGCGTTGCCTGGAAAATCCCTTTTAATGAATATTTACTGTAAAGACTGAGCTTGCTAGGCAGCAACAAGTTGAAGACGCTGTAGCACTAGGTGACACATGTTGTTCTCCACAACTTCAGAGTAGCGCTAGAAGTAGCAGTTGAATGTATTGATTCCTGTCACCTGACTCTTTATAGAAGCCTTTTTCTTGTTTAGCAGCAGTCATTTGTTTTCAAGGGTATTAAAGTACCAGCAGGAGAAACATTGCTTCCCTGCCAAAGAGCTTGGCTGCTATCACATGGGATGGAAGTAGTCCAGATGGACATTTCTGCGTCACAATGTTATTCCGATGGGGCTTAAATTCCACACTTGTTAACATATGTGCAGAGGCGTAACTTGAAGCTTCTGGGCCCCAATGCAAAGCGTGTAATGGGGCCCCCAGCTACAATGCTTTATTCATATTAGGCTCCCTATAGGGAGAAGAGAGGCCTTATGGGCCCACCATGTAAAGAGCTAGAGTATACAGCGTATGAGAGGAGGGGGGTGATCCATCACATTAATGACCACTTCTTCACCCCCTCACAATCATGGCATAATATGAAAGTTCAACAAGCGCCAGTTGATTTGCATATCATCAATCTCCGCTCGTTACAATCGGCCAATGTGAAGAGACTCCTTTGGATGCATCCCCTATAGTTACACCAGTGCATCCGTGTGTCTATACTTCAAAACCGCAAGATTCAATTCTGCAACAGAATAGCTTTCTGCTGCGGATTTAAGCAGATCTTGCAGAATTATTCTTACGGATTTCTAACATGCAGAAGATGTAATTCCACAATTAGAATCTGAGAAAAAAGGGAAATAAATTCTCAGATGTTCCGCAGAACGTATTCCGCAGTTAAGACCGCAACAAAATGCGCACTAATTGACGAAATCCGCCTCTGCGCTGTGCTCTGGGGCCTATTTGGTCCTGTGTGTAAGCGCCCGACACGTGTGCGGCACTAGAAGGACGCACCTGATCCATGAACACTGTGAGCACGCCCCGAACATGCAGGATTCTATTTTCCACTTTATGAATCTTATTTTATGAATTTCTGGATCTTTTATTCATAAGCAAAAAAGTGAACAGTTTTATGCTAAATGTATTTGCATGATCACATCAAACTCTTAAAAACCCGGTTTAAGGAGGTTCAGTAATAAGTAATCATGTTATATAGCACTATTTAATTTCTGAAAAAATGAAATCCTGCTATCCCTTGGAATGCATTGTGCTGTGGGATGTCGGAGTAAATTAAATTCTCCTTTGCACACTAAAGCATCAATTTCCTTATGGTAATTATCTGCAAGATTGGATCTGTCAGTATCAGGGAAGCCTGGGCTGACACCAGACCCTCTTTACGGAAAATGATTACAAAAAATTAAGACGAATGAGTAAAATTATGGATGCGTCTGCGAAGCTAATATAACGCTCTCATAGATCACTTCATGTAGATACACTTCTAGTGAATACAAGACTTTAATGAGTGTGTGCATAATGAGGTGAAGTTCATTAGATCGCATGGAGGCTGCTGATTGCAACGATAAGGGACGGCAAAATTATTTCTTTAGACAAAAAGTCATCATTTATTTTAGGAGGCTATACAGTGCTGACTAAATGTGTGGAAGATTCTAGAAGGATCCGTGCTAGGGACGGGGATCTTCGCTCAGTTCAGGATGGAGATCCATCTCAAAATAGAAAGCAAAATTGTTAAAAAGTCCGTAAAGTCCGTAAAGTCTCGGTGTTGCATTTATACGACAGATCAAAATATTTTCTGTATAATTACTCCCAAGTTAAGTGGACACATGTACCTCTAGTGAAGAGTAGAGATGAGCGAGCATGTGATGAGGTCTAGTGATGAGTAGAGATGAGCGAGCATGTGAAGAGGTCTAGTGAAGAGTAGAGATGAGCGAGCATGTGATGAGGTCTAGTGATGAGCAGAGATGAGCGAGCATGTGATGAGGTCTAGTGAAGAGTAGAGATGAGCGAGCATGTGATGAGGTCTAGTGATGAGTAGAGATGAGCGAGCATGTGATGAGGTCTAGTGATGAGTAGAAATGAGCGAGCATGTGATGAGGTCTAGGGATGAGTAGAGATGAGCGAGCATGTGATGAGGTCTAGTGAAGAGTAGAGATGAGCGAGCATGTGATGAGGTCTAGTGATGAGTAGAGATGAGCGAGCATGTGATGAGGTCTAGTGATGAGTAGAGATGAGCGAGCATGTGATGAGGTCTAGTGATGAGTAGAGATGAGCGAGCATGTGATGAGGTCTAGTGATGAGTAGAGATGAGCGAGCATGTGATGAGGTCTAGTGATGAGTAGAGATGAGCGAGCATGTGATGAGGTCTAGTGATGAGTAGAGATGAGCGAGCATGTGATGAGGTCTAGGGATGAGTAGAGATGAGCGAGCATGTGATGAGGTCTAGGGATGAGTAGAGATAAGCGAGCATGTGATGAGGTCTAGTGATGAGTAGAGATGAGCGAGCATGTGATGAGGTCTAGTGATGAGTAGAGATGAGCGAGCATGTGATGAGGTCTAGTGATGAGTAGAGATGAGCGAGCATGTGATGAGGTCTAGTGATGAATAGAGATGAGCGAGCATGTGATGAGGTCTAGTGAAGAGTAGAGATGAGCGAGCATGTGATGAGGTCTAGTGATGAGTAGAGATGAGCGAGCATGTGATGAGGTCTAGGGATGAGTAGAGATGAGCGAGCATGTGATGAGGTCTAGTGATGAGTAGAGATGAGCGAGCATGTGATGAGGTCTAGTGATGAGTAGAAATGAGCGAGCATGTGATGAGGTCTAGTGATGAGTAGAGATGAGCGAGCATGTGATGAGGTCTAGGGATGAGTAGAGATGAGCGAGCATGTGATGAGGTCTAGGGATGAGTAGAGATGAGCGAGCATGTGATGAGGTCTAGTGATGAGTAGAGATGAGCGAGCATGTGATGAGGTCTAGTGATGAGTAGAGATGAGCGAGCATGTGATGAGGTCTAGTGATGAGTAGAGATGAGCGAGCATGTGATGAGGTCTAGTGATGAGTAGAGATGAGCGAGCATGTGATGAGGTCTACTGATGAGTAGAGATGAGCGAGCATGTGATGAGGTCTAGTGATGAGTAGAGATGAGCGAGCATGTGATGAGGTCTAGTGAAGAGTAGAGATGAGCGAGCATGTGATGAGGTCTAGTGATGAGTAGAGATGAGCGAGCATGTGATGAGGTCTAGTGAAGAGTAGAGATGAGCGAGCATGTGATGAGGTCTAGGGATGAGTAGAGATGAGCGAGCATGTGATGAGGTCTAGTGATGAGTAGAGATGAGCGAGCATGTGATGAGGTCTAGTGATGAGTAGAAATGAGCGAGCATGTGATTAGGTCTAGTGATGAGTAGAGATGAGCGAGCATGTGATGAGGTCTAGTGATGAGTAGAGATGAGCGAGCATGTGATGAGGTCTAGTGATGAGTAGAGATGAGCGAGCATGTGATGAGGTCTAGTGATGAGTAGAGATGAGCGAGCATGTGATGAGGTCTAGTGAAGAGTAGAGATGAGCGAGCATGTGATGAGGTCTAGTGATGAGTAGAGATGAGCAAGCATGTGATGAGGTCTAGGGATGAGTAGAGATGAGCGAGCATGTGATGAGGTCTAGTGATGAGTAGAGATGAGCGAGCATGTGATGAGGTCTAGTGATGAGTAGAGATAAGCGAGCATGTGATGAGGTCTAGTGATGAGTAGAGATGAGCGAGCATGCTCGTTCATCTCTAGTGATGAGGTCTCCTTCGTGGTGGGGTCTTCAATGTAGGTGCACAAATCACCATTTTAGTGATTATGAAGATTTCTTTATATTCTGGCATCAGAAGGTTGCATTTATTTCAGTCCTCATTTTTTGGTTGATCTCTGGATCATTCTGATGTTTGCAGGAAGTTATACAAAGTACATTGCAGGGAATGCTGAAATGCTCTTGGTATTACTTACCAAACCGGAGATGATATCCCGTGCCGCCACCAAGTTGTTGGATATTCTGTTGACCACCAAGCGCTGGGAACGGAATGTGCCATCAGCCACCAAACACTGAAAAATGAGTAGATGCGATATTAATAATACATCTTAAGCGGCTCCTCTAAGCTAATGAAGGGCTCATTATTAACTAGATGATGTACACACCACGGGGCTAGCTTTGTCAAATTGAGGTTATTAAACAACTTTTCGGCCATTGCTAATACATGCTTTGCTAATTAACAGCGATAAAAGTTTAATTGGATGGTTTCTACCCAAACTATGCAGTTGCCATCTAAGCTTATTAGTAACATTTATCTATCAGTGAGCGTGTATGCCAGAAAATATCATACAGGTGAAATGCAGCGACAATCGTAACAAGGCAACATGCTGCCTTTTACATGATCCCATAGTTATTGGCCCACAGACTTTGGACGATTTCAGTCGGTGATACAAACCTAAGCAGCACATGTTGTGATTTATTGCACGTCTTCGTTCCCCGGTGCGGATGAATTGCATTGAATGCATATTCTGTCCATAAAAATATTGTTTATTACTTTACATGACGGTTCAGTTCTCTGCACCGGTGATCCAGAATGTTGGTGTTTAAACCCACCGATTAGTGAGCGAGCCAACAAGGATTCCTCATGTTTGCATAAAATGAACGATAAGCGAACGAATAACCATTCATCAGTCAATGGTTGGCCGGGTATACACAGAGCCATTAGCATACAAATTCGAACGATCAGCAATTTTTCTTTTTATGTCGATCCTTCTTCTTACCGTTTTGAATTAACAAGGTTATAGTAACATCACAATGACGTTCAGCACGGGTCATACCTTGGAGTGCCACAGTACATAAATATCAAATAACCACCGGGATGTGCAGTTAAATAGATATGGAACATCTCTGATATCCAGGTCTGACTCAACGGGTATAAGATGGTTGTATTGGTGTTCTGGGCCAATCAAAGTTGGGCTTTGAATTGATTCTGAAGTCCAGTCTGGTTTAAGGCCTCCTATACATGTTGGGGAAAAATGTGTTCATTTATATGGGAAATGTTATAACCAAGGGTCCCACAGGAGTGACAGGAGAGTCTACCATGTTTGGTTAAAAACAGGTGTTCATAGAGGCAATGCTCGGAAACCATTTCTATTAAGGCTTTAATAGACAGAGAAATGGCAGAGCTCCAATTCCTTGCTATCACCAATAGGGCTGAGTTAAAAATATGGCAGGGAAGCCTTCTAGTGTTTGACGGGAGATCCTCTATTCCTAATGCCAGTAAGACCAGGACTGGATTAGGCAATATATTAACACCAAAGATTTGTGGAAGGAGATTGAATATATTTCTCCCCCAAGGAGCAATGATTGGATAGTCCCAAAAGATGTGAAGAATAGTGCCAGTGTGCCCGCAATTCCTCCAGCAGAGACTGGAAGTGCCAGGAGATAAGTGAGCTAACTTGGAGGGGTAATAATACAACCATAGAAGCAATTTGTAGGTAGTTCCAAGATCTTTCTCCAAATTATGTGCATTTTCTTGGAGATCTCCGCTTGCCCACTAACATATACATATAATTGCTTAGTATTACCCAGTGCTTGCTTAGGCATATCATTTAGAAACTCATAGATTGGACGGGGAGCTTATAGGGACATTTGTGGTTGACAGTCTAAAGGCCCGTTTACACGAGACGATCGATCTGATCATTCAAAATCCTGCACTGCTGCAAGGTGTTGAACAATAATTGTCCCATGTAAAAGCATGCAGAAACTTAATGACTGGACTACAACCTAATTAACTTATCGTTAAATGTCATGGTCTCCACAGACCTGACAGTCTACACTTATCTAATATAGGGCTACATATTTTCAACAATGCCCTTAAGGACAACCTGTTAGCATGGTGGCAGACCAACGCAATTGAGACACAAGTGGCGGAAAAGTAGGTCATTGGGAGCCTTACTATATTGTAGTAACATCGCAGCACTATGTTGGACAACAGGCAACCAAGAACTCAGGAGGCTTAGCAGTACTACTGTCGGCGGCCAAGCTTAGGGCTAAAAGGGGCTCCATCCCTCTGAGGTAAAAGCCATGCCCACTCTCAGCACCTAGTGGAACAGGGCTGTAGAGAAGGCCATGCCTGAAGGGACAGGTTGGCCTCATAATAGCGCCCAGTAAACGGGAAGGGGTGTATGGCTGATAGTGAGTGTGAGAGTCAGGCGACAGGCATGGGGACCCGTCATTGATCCACCCAGGAAAACGTCAGGTGAGGGAATTCATAAAGGATGAGAGGGGAAGCATAGCAGGGCAGCCGTGCTTAAGAGCACTGAGAGGATCTGGTGGAGACAAGGAGACATAAAATAGGTCCCTCTTGCGACCAGATGGGGTAAGGAAAGGTAGCACAGGGGGAGGGAAGTCAATCTACAGCAGAAGGCAGCAAAATACCCACTCGCCCACCTGGTAGAACTCTACTGCTAGCATTACTTCTTCTATTATATTGATTTTTGTCTAAGGGGACCACGTGGTGGAATATTGGGACTGCGATAAGAGAAAAGGCGCCATACGGAAACATATGACTTGTGGTACTGCTGTCAGCTACTACCCAGAGGTAAAACTGCCACGCTGGCTCTCAACAGCTAGTAATACTGCTGTGAGTGGCAGAACAGAGTTGTAGAGGAGGCCATACCTGTGGGGATGAGCAAGCCTCATAATGGTGCTTGGGGAAAGCAGCAAATGGCCTTACGAGGTTTAGCAGTACTCTTGTTGGCTAAAAGCTATGCCCACTCTCAGCACCTAGTGGTACTGCTGTAGGCAGCAGAGCAGGGTTGTAAAGGAGACCACACCTGAGGGCATAGGCAGGCCTCATAATGGTGCCCAATGAACGGGGAAGGCTGTATGGTTGACAGTAAGTGCTAGAGTTGGGTGGCAGGCTTGGCCCAACTAGCCTCAAGGGAGCGAGCAGCAGGTGGAGGTCTGGCCCACTGATATTGACCTACAGAAAATGGTAGTGCTGCAATTGGCATTTGTGTCCCCTCTGCATCTGATCTCGTAAATAAAACGTGGTTTTCCATCACAGTTGTCCAAAACAAAGTTTGTGTCCGAGTCGTCATTGACCTGTCCTGGGGCAGCAGGCAGGGGAACTTATAAAGGATATTCGGGGTGTTATACTTACTACCCCTTAGTAAAATATTCAGCATCTGCTCCAATGAATGACAACACAATTACATTGGCTGCTGAACAGTTTTAAATACAAGGGAGGATGATTCCCATCTCTAACAAAGTGGTAGTTTGAATCATCACTTTTAATAGCTAGTACAATCCTATTGAGGGCCGAAGGGCAGGGCTGAATAAAACTGCAGTGTGGAAATTATGGAATCTGACTGTCCAACCAGACTCTGGAATTATTACAATTGGAGCACTAAACAAATATTCACTGTAACACAGAAGCAAACTTCCTTGGACTTTTCAGAGAATAAACACAAAATCCTACCGATCCCGAACGTACAATATATCTCTGGGCTGCAAGATAAAACTTTGAAAATAAAATCCTTCAACTATTTTGCGTGACTCATCTCCTATGTTGTGCTCATCAAAAAGTTGAAATGTGTGGGACAAAAATAGTTTCTCTGTTTGAGTCAGTAGTAACTGCCTTTTCCTTTTGTTAATCCAATTGCAATGAAGGGGTTAAGTCATTTTCCGTCTACAAGTGACATGGAGGAGTAGCAGAAACCTACAAAGGATAGGGAACTGCTTATTTCTGTAGGTTAACAAAAACGGAGAAACCACAAGAAGTTGACCTAAATGAGTAGAAAACGAAAAATACATTTTAATCACTAAACATAATCTGCTGAAGTGAAAATGGAAAGACTGCTCGTCACTTTTACCGACCGGTGTAACGCCACAGGCTCAGCAGAACTCTAAAAGTGCAATTTTATATTTGTTACAATTTTAATCTGGAGTATTAGATTTTTTCCGGGATATGTGACAGGACAGGATGAAGTCAGAGGTCCAAAGAGCACGTGTTACGTCCAACCTTCCTTCCACACTCAAAACACAAACTGATCATACCCACATGCATAACCAGATAGAATTGCTATAATAAGTACGAGGTATTAGTTTGTGGACTGGCCAAGCCACTTAAGCTCACAAGCCCACTTCAAGGGTCCTCATTGTTTCGTGGGTCGCTACTCCAAGAAGACAACTACCCCCTGGGAAACCTGCCTGCAAGCAGGGCGATCATCCTGACAAGGGTGATTCTGCACTGAAACTTAAGGAGGACCTAACTTGCCCAGAGATGGTAAACGATCCACAGCAGGGCAGGACACAGTTCACACCAACACACCAAGCATTGCATGCAACCCAGAACAGGACAATTCACACCAATGCATACGGAACTGGACTGTTCACACCCCATGTCCCACCACCTGCACAGACATAGAACATGTTGCTGTTCACACCACTGAACTGGACTCCACTCAGAACTCTCATGCATACAAATATCAAACCATAGCTATCCCAAGTATTGCTACACCAAGGGGAAAGATGTCAGGAATCGCCCATCTGACCTTACGAGACATCAGATGTCTGGAGACCGCACCTGTAACAGGAAAGGGGAGAGGGGGTCTGCATAAAATGCAGACAGGGACAACAGGTGTCCAGACTGTCCTCAGGGAAGGTGAGAGAGGCACTTCAGACAAGCATGCATAACACCCTGCTCTGAGTGAAGGGAAACCAGCTTCCTTATGCAAATGGACTGGTATATGTGAGCAACAGACTACTGGAGATTGGCCAGCAGAATTATTCCACACCTGTGAAGCTGTGCTCCTTATAACCCTTAGAACAACAGGTCCCAGCATGCACACCCTGACAGCATGTTTACCTCAAAACAATTCTAGGGACAATCATTAAGGACACATTGTTTTCAAGGAAAAGGAAGATATTGCATCACTCTGATTCAGGGGCATCCAGCTTCCAGTCTTGGCTGTTCCAAGAGTAGGCACGAACTAAGATGTTTTGAAGCGTATTTTCTTTTTTGTATATAGAATATATTATTGGTGTGGTGGGTGGCCCAGACTTTAATTACCCCCCGTGGTGTCATTGTATTTGTGTCTGTCTTGTGTAACAGAGGAGACTGGAGATAGTTTTGTGTATTGTATAGAGTCATTGTCAGGTCACATGTCTGGTGTTGTGTCCATCTAACCTGTAGATGTGAGACACCCTACCCTGATGTGTCATGTATGTCACCCCCAAAAGCAGTCCTGGGATTGGGTAGAGGGCTTCACCCAGAATCCCCTGGGGCTAGCTGGAGGGGAGGTTATAAATAGCAGTGCAGAGAGGTAGTCAAGGGGAGTCAGAATGAGGAAGAGAAAGAAAGTAAGAGCCGTAACCAAGTGTTGAATCTAGTTTAAGCCTAGACTAAGAATGGTGGACAGAGAAGGAGAGCCTCGGTAACCAGAGAGTCTATTTCAGTCCCAGTGGAAGGAGCATGCCCTATGTGGGTAAGACCTCATGAGTCCCGGGTGCAACACACAAGCGGCCATTGTCAACCATGGGTAGTTACCATTGAAAAGCAGCAGGATAGGAACCACGGGAGTGCCAGCTTAAGTTCCCTTCATTCCTCCACAAACAACGTTACCTTAGCGTCATTTAAGTACAGAGTGTCTGCGAGAAATCTGCCTAACTCTGATGTCTGTTGGATAATCAACGTTTAAGCTTGTTGTCATAGCAACTGTTAATAGACTGTGTTCAGGAGTTGAGTAAACTTGGTTTACCATAACTTCTTATGTCTGGGCTGTCTTCAATTATCTTCCTCAAGCTGATTAAGTTAAAGGGTACTGGTGTCACGAACTCTCATTTAAGTTTATTTGCAAACGGCGTGTATCTGAGCCAGACCGCAGCCAATGTACGAAGCAAGATCACCCATGACAGCCATCTTCTGAACCCCGGTGTCTCCCTCACCCGGTAAGGTCTGTGCCTGGTCACTACATTGGCTTTTGGGGAGAACTGCGGGCACTGAAATACTAGAGCAGCAGACATTTCCCATATGAGATCTTTGTGGCGCCTGGTTTTGGTTCTCCTCTGGGACAGGAGCATGCAGCGTGCGGAGAATGCAGCTGTGGTTTCTTTGCATGCCCCTTTCTTGGTTGCAGTTGTGTTCCCCCAATGGTGAAAGAGTGAGAGGGGAGATCCTGATTCTGCTATACTTATGTTCCAAAGCAATTTGTAAGTTTTATACTTGACTGTTTTTGCAATGTATTCTATGGTAATGAGAGCGATGATCAGAGGGTTCCGGGCTGCTGTGTGTAGAGAACGACTTACTGTAGGTTTAGAAAACAGTGAGGCAGACTAAGGGCAGCTTCACACAAGCGTATGCGTATATATACTCGCCTTAGCGCAACGCATTTGCGCAGAGAATGAGGTAGATTTGTGCACATATCTGCGCATAGTACTTTACTTTTGCGCACAGGGCCAGTTAACACCCCTTCAGTGGTTTAAAAAGCTGGCACAGTTTTAGCTTGTCTTGCCTAAATGCACCGACTGAATGATGAATGGGAAGTCTTTCACTTCTCATTCGTTGTCCAGTTTCTGCATGCAAACAGGCAGTATGACTTATGAACGATTGCCTGCCTACTATGAATGGAGGCGGATGGGCTGGAATGACCCCCGGCCCGCATGGTCTCCAATCATTAGCGATGCTTGTTCCTATGTAAAAGCACAGGAATGAATATCGCTGGGGCGGGCTGTTGGGCATCTGCTGCCCGACAGACCGTCCCGTGTAAAAGCACCCTAACTTTATATCACCTATTAGTTTATTTCATTAAGCAAGATTTCGCTCCAAAATGTTTTCACAAGTTTGGCACAATTTTTGGCGCACAACTTCACGCTTAGGCCATGCCCCCTTTTTATGAAAGAACGCTCCCTTTTCTCAGACAAAGCAAAAAAGTGGCAGAAAATGTCTAAAACACATCATAAATTAAGACAGATTATTGTGCATTTTGCACCAGAAAACTGATGTGTTTTCAATTGTAAATGTGCCCACTGTGTTCTTGTATGTGTAGACGGCTGGTGCACAAACCATTGACTACCATGGGAATTGTGGGTTTGATGGCGGTGATGGCGATCTCCCTTTGGTATGGGGTGGATATCAGCAACTGTTTGGGACTGAGCCTCCTGAATATAGCTAATGCAGTGACAGTGGGAGGTGAGCTCCTAACTGCCTCCTGTGGGAGGCTTGTCATACGCATGGCCTTCTTCATAGTCCGAGAAGACTTTGGGGAATACAGGAAACATAGATATTGACCATAGAACTCCAACGGGAAGGGAAGTAGGACCTTAAATAATTGGGAGCCAGAACGTCTTTTAGGCATAAGTCTTTGTTCAGTGTGCAATCCTTTTCTGAGCAGTTCAGGGCACCCTGGCGGTGTTTGACAGTGACAGAGACATGAACTAAGAAAGGTATGTTGGGCCCCTGACATAGAGACAGGGATGATGTATATGGCGCACAGTGTTTCAGGGCTGTAGAAGTGACACCTCTTTAGACTGTGAAGGGAATGGGTTCTGTCAAGGCTGGTGGCAATAGAGCCATAGAGAACCTGTTAGTAGGGCAGTAGCTAAGCTCCAGCACCACAATTGCCCTTGTATCCAGAGCAGGTGGAAGTGAGAATCCCCCGTGACAGTGACCCTGTACGAGGGGTAGCCTGCTCCAGAGGAAGAGGCATCGACCTCCAGGAAAAACTGGCTCTTGCCATCTGGTCAGTGGAACACAGAAGCAGAGGAGAAGGCTGAATTAAGGGCCTGAAAGCCTGATTCTGCCTCTGAGCCCATTGTTTGGCATCTGCTCTCTTCTGTGTGAGAGCCGAAATAGGAGCCAGCAGGGAGGAAAAATGTGGAAAAAATTGCCTGTAATAATTTGTGAAGCCTAAGAATCGTTGGATCGCGCGGAGTCCCAAAGGGTGAGGCCAAATTAACAGGGGCGAGACCTTTTCCGGGTCCAACTCCAAATCCTGTTTGAAAATATATTGCAAAAAGGGAAGTGAGTCGCACTCGAACTCACACTTATCAGTCTTAGCAAATAAGCGATTCTCTCCTAATCGCTGCAGAATTATGTGCACCTCTCTCCAATACGATTGTGTAGCTGTAGAGAATATCAATATGTCGTCCAAATACACCACGACCCATACATGGAGAAGGTCGCATAAAATGTCATTGACAAAGTCCTGGAAGACGGCCAGAGCATTGACTAGCCCAAATGGCATTACCAGATATTCATAGTAGCCATCTCAAGTATTGAAGGCCGTCTCCCACTCATTCCTCTGGCGAATGTGAATCAGATTGTACGCACCCTTAAAGCCAAGTTTAGTAAAAATCTGAGCGCCCCGCAGACGATTTAACAGCTCAGAAATCAACAGCAGTGGGTATTTGTTTTTCACCGTGATGGCATTGAGCCCTTGGTAGGCAACGCAGGGACACAAGGAACCATCTTTCTTCTCAACGAAGAAAAACCCGGCCCCTGCTGGGGAGGAGGACTTTCGAGTGAACCCTTTGGCAAAATTATCTTTCACATACTCGGCCATGGCCGAGAAAAGTAATAAACTTTCCCCGAGGAGGTACGGTACCAGGCATGAGTTCAATGGGACAGTCGTAGGGGTGATGTGGTGGGAGGCTCTCGGCCTTTCTTTTGTCAAGTACATCTCTGAAACGGATACGCCTCTGGCAGGCCCTGAAGGTGAGGAGTTACGGAAGCCAGGCGCATGAGACGAAGGGTGTACATACATCTGGTGTGGCAGACTCCACTCAAACTTAGCACCTCGCCCTTATTCCAGTCCAGGACTGGGTTATGATCGCGGAGCCACAGCAGACCTAAGAGCAATGGATGAAGTACTTACAGAGATATATTCTCTGAATGCAAGGAGCCTATCTTTAATTGTAGTGACTCCATGATCAATTGGATGACCCCGGGAAGGACACTACCATTGACGGTGGCGTCCATCAGAGGTCTTTTGAGACTCCGAACAGGAATCTGATGGGGATCAACAAAGGCTTGTTGGATAAAATTCCCAGCAGCGCTAGAATCGACGAAGGCTCCCACCGATACTTGGGTGCCAGAGAAAACCAAAGTACTAGGAAGATTTAATTGAGGACAGGAATGATCCTCACCTAGGCCAGCCTCTTCAACTGATCCTAGGTGGAGGAGTTTCCCGGTTTGCTGGGGCATTCACGCACAGAATGGCTGGAAGACCCGCAATATAAGCATATCCCCCTCTCTAGTCTCCACTCATACACCCTTCTAGACAACCCTAGCCGATCCACTTGCATGGGTTTGCATTCGCTAGGCTGAAGGGCTGGAGGTGGTGTTAAGGGGGCCCCTTGGGATTGGGAAGCAGGACAGATAAAAGTCTTTTGCTGCTTAACCTCCCTAGCTCTCTCCTTAAAACGTAAATCTATCCTTGTGGCTAATGAGATAAGAGCATCTAGAGAAGTGGAGACCTTGTGTCCTGCCAACTCATCCTTGACCGACCCATTCAGTGCCTCCCAAAATGCGGCAACTAAAGCCTCGTTATTCCACCTTAATTCAGAAGCCTAGGTGCAAAACTGGATTGCATATTGACCCTCTGTGAGATTATTTTGAGCAAGCCGCAGCAAGGCGGATGTAGTTGAGGATGGACGACTGCCGGCGAAAGGTCTCAATGAATAGGGTGTGTCATTTACCAGTGGATCATCTCTCTGCCAGAGAGAGTTAATCCAAGCCAGGGCTTGGCCTGAGAGCTGGGGCACAGCAAATGCCACTTTGGCACAATTGGACGCAAAGAGGTGTCAAAGTAATTCAAAATGCAGGGTGCACTGATCTCTGAAACCCCGACATTGCCCTGGGTCTCCCTCATAACGAAGTGGTGCTGCTAATCATGGACCTGATGCTGCGGCAACCGCAACTACTGGAGTTTGCGGGATGTTACGGCAGCAGAGTTACTGCCGAGACGTGTACTCACATTGTGTAAGTGGGCCAGGATCTGATCCTGCCTCTGTTGCTGTTGTGCCAACTGCTGAAAAAGTTCCAGAATCCCAGCGGGATCCATGGCTGCAGTGTACTGTTATGGATTTGATGTGGATCCGCTATGTCGTCCAACCAGTGGATGGAACAGACCGGCAGGGCAGACAGCCGAATCTGGCAACCTGGATGCTCACCACTAGAAGGCGTGACTTGGAATGCAAGGTGACCAGGGGATCTAGTCCAGGAGATGGATGGTCCCTGCCTATCCATAGCAGAGAAATCACCCTGACAAAGGCGGCCCTGCGTGGGAACCTAGGCGCTGATTAACCTTGTTAGGACTGATTAGCAGGAAGCCAGGAAGTTGGATAACACCACGCCGTCTGCAGAACCAAGGAGTGGGTAAGTTCAGGACCAAGCTGGAAGTACTTGAGCAAACGGTAGACTAAGCATAAACTGCAAACACAGGAACTGCAAACAGGAGCAGCTGCAACACATGCATATATGAAGGCTCATACACCAACACTGCAGCGGGGGCTGTCAGGTCTGAGGCCTCTATATAGTGGTAGTCCAGAATATATGTATTGGTTTTAATACAACCAAAATCAAGAAGCTATGCCACTTACTAATTAATCTTCATTTGATGTTTTGCCCCAATTCCTCTACTGAAGAAGTGCTGCTACCAATGTAAACACAATGTAGCTTTCCATGTCTGGACAGGCAAGAGTTCACAATGCCTTTATGTGAGCATGCACCAGATCTGCAGAGCCATAGCTGAGCATCTCTTAATACAACAACTCCTACAATGGGCCCAGAGATAAAATGGTTCGAGCACAAAGAATTGTGAGGTAGCTGCTCCCCCTGGTGGTCATTAGCAATAAACAGGCAGACCTGTATCACTAATGTTAGACACTTAGAAGTTTAACACTCAGATTGTAGCAATAGGGTGAGATGGTTGACTGTTCAATGGTAAAACAGGTCCCATTGGAGAAAGAGAAGAATGTCTGGAAATAGCACATATCTGAACTTGTCATGGTTTATGTGTACTCTCGGGTCAGAAGGCTGGTGTTTTCTGCTTTATTCAGGAGTGCTGCCTGGGGACCCCGCAAATATTCCAGGTGTTGCAAGCTGGTGTGTGAAGAGCATTGCCATATTCACTGCAGCATTATAGACCACTTCTTCGGGATGTGTGCTGGTGAGTATGGCACCTTCCTGCGGTGTTTCTCTAAGACAGTGGTGGATGGATTTTGGAGGCTCTGTGGTATCAGCCGGGCAGCAACGGAGCCAGCTCCCCCCCATGTCTCCTACTGCACACCTGGGGAATCACAGCTGGGATACATGGGTCACCGCAGGTATTATCCGCAGCTATCATGCTGGATATGGAGCACGTAGCATGGCATGGCCTGTGCGCCGTTCTTCCCTGTCTGACCTGACCCAGTCCGGCTCCTGGCGTCTTTTCCGCATGCTGTCCTTCACCTTATGTACTGCTGTAGATGTCTGGAGCATTTCTACCGGCGACATCAGTGCCAGTATAATGGTATGGTCAGGTTTATTCAGCCGTGGCAGGAGTCCATGTAGAATGTGGTCATGCTTCACACCCTGTCCTAAGAAGTCGTATATTTTAAGATGGCTGTGCACTTCTTCATGAGTCAGACCGGCAACATTCAATGGAGAATTTACTTTATCACTTTGCATTTCACTTGACCTTTTGTTCTGCTCTGTGTACAGCGGAGAAAAAACTGTTCAATATATTTACTTTCTCCCAACACTCTCTATAATTCCTGCCATTTTTAAAGGGCCAGCATTTCCAGTTTTAGCCCATTTATATAATTGAAAAACAGTTTAGGGTTAGTTTTACTCTCTTTGGCAATAAGTCTCTCTGTCTCCACTTGTGTTGCTTTTATCTGTTTTTTAACTATTTGTTTTCCCCTTATAGCTTTCTTCGCTGCCTTCTTGTTTTAGTAGTTTAAATGCTTCCTTTTTGTTATATATTGTCCCCTTTACATCTTTATTCACCCACATTGGTTTTCTCCTTTTTCTAACCGTCTTTATCCCCATAATGTAGCAACCTCTCACAATTAATATTCACATTTCCAACTTATTGCCTGTCCTCTAATTTTTGAGGACATTATCCCAGTCATCAAGGTTACGGCTTCTTTAAGCTTATCAACATCAACTTCTTGAAATTCAGTATTTCTGTGGCTTTCCAACAAGGCACCCTACTAGTTGACAATTAATTTTTTTTATATTATGGTTACCATTTCCAAGATGCAGGATTGACAGGTTTGTTGGCTGCTTGAAAGTTTGTGAACCCTTTAGAATTTTCTATATTTCTAATTATATGTTTGACCTAAGACTACATCAGTGTTTCACACAAGTCCTACAACTAGATAAAGGCAACTAAATCAAATAAAAAATCAATCACAAATATTAAAATTGGTCATTTATTTATTGAATGTAATGATCCAATATCACATGTCTGGGAGTGAAAAACGATGTGAAACGTTGCTTTCAGTATCTGGTGTGACCCCCGTGTGCAGCAGTAACTGCATCCAAACATTTCTGGTAACTGTTGGCCAGTCCGGCACATCGGCTTGGAGGGATTTATCCCATTCTTTCGTACAAAGCAGCTTCACCTCTGTTATTCTGGCGGTTTTCCCCCATGAACCGATCACTTCTAGTCTTTCCACAACATTTCTATTGATTAAGACCAGACTTTGACTTGTCCATTCCAAAACGTTACCTCTAATCTTCTTTACCCACTCTTTTGTAGAACGACTCGTCAGCTTTGGGCTGTTGACTTGCTGCTCTTGTACGAATATCCTGACATTTTCCTTTAGAATTTGCTGGTATAATTTAGAATTCATTGTTCCATCATTCATGGCTAGCTGTTCTTGCTCAGATGCAGCAAATAGGCCCAAACCATGGGGCTGCCACTGCCGAGTCTCACAGATGGGATGAGGTTTTTATGCTGGACTAAAGTGTTTTTCTTTCTCCAAACAAAATGCTACTCATTTGAGTCAAAAGCTCTATTTTGGCCTCATCCGTCCACAAAACATTGTTGCAATACCCTTATAGCTTGTCCCAATGATCTTTAGCAAACTGCAGAAAGGCAGCAATGTTCTTTAGGGAGGGCAGCAGTTTTTCCTCACACTGCTGCCCTGCACCCCGTTGTTATTCAGTGTCCTCCTGACGGTAGACTCATGAGCATTAACATTAGCCAATGTGACAAAGGCATTTAGGTGCTTGGAGGTTACCTTGAGTTGCCTTGTGGCCTGACGGGTTATTATACCCCTTGCTCTTGGCGTAATCTTTGTTGGTTAACCAGTCCTGGGGAAGGTCAATAATGGCCTTGAATTTCCTCAATTTGTGCATATTCTGTATGACTGCGGATTGGCGGAGTACAAACTCTTTGGAGATGGTT